>NW_010184825.1:0-2466 GCF_000695765.1 Mesitornis unicolor | reverse complement strand
CCTGCTGGCGGATTAAACTGCTGAATTTTATTGTCTCCATTTAATCGACCTAGCAAACTACAAGTGGTCAGCTTCTGAAAGAGCACTCCTAAATATATCTCTTTTTTTCCCCTAGACAGAGACCAACCCCCTCATAGGCGAGTCATTTGAGGGGAAAAAAACAACAACAAAAACCTAAACGGGAATTTTATCTTCGTGCAGCTGGCCCATAAACAATCCCAAACATCGATGCTTTTGGCGAAAAGGTGTAATCCGTCCGGCGCCCGTTTCCTCGCACGGGGTGCTACGGCAAAGGGCTATAATTAGCTTAGCAGCCTGCTAAGCGGCGGTGACAGCCTGCGAGCCCCAGCGAGCATGTGCTGGATTCTGCATGTGCCCGGCGCTTATTGGCGGGCGAGCTCGCTGCCTGCCGGTTTGATAGGTTTCCCCAGTAATCTTTATGCTGCATTACAGACATAGATACAGAGAGGTAGTGCGTGCATGCAGCGGGAGAGGTGCTCAGCTTGTAGAGCGTAAAAAGAAAGCCCCCCAC
Source organism: Mesitornis unicolor (assembly GCF_000695765.1). Lineage (NCBI taxonomy): Eukaryota > Metazoa > Chordata > Aves > Mesitornithiformes > Mesitornithidae > Mesitornis > Mesitornis unicolor. Next base: position 1,934 of record NW_010184825.1, on the reverse strand, counting down.
ATGAAAGGCACGGGTCTTTGTTGCAAAACATCAGTACTTAAGGACTGCTAGCGGCGAGCCGGGGAGGTCAGTGAAGGAGTTTTACTTGGTGGTAATTACTTTCAGGTCTTCATCTCTCTGGTAAAACAGTCATGCATGAAATGAATACTGTTAATCATGTCATCTGTTTAATTTGATCTTGCTTTCATTAATATCATCTGTAGTCCATCAGGAGAGCCATCATATTACAAAACATATAGTTAGAGTGGATTTAATTCAAAAATAGTGTATTTATATGGGAATATTGCTTTAATTTGAAATTTTGAGCCTGGGCATGTGGGTGATTTTGCTGGTTGCCTTTTGTTATGCTAATGGAAATATTTCTTTTATTGGGATGTTTTCTGCAGAGCAATTGAATTAGAGCATTTATAACTATTGGCACACGAAGATAAATCTCTATAAATAGCAGCTAGTTTAAAAAATAATTCTGTGAAGTGTTCTTTAATTTGATCACAGCAATAACTGTCTTGATGATTCTCTTGCAACAAGATAGAGGGATGGGGAGTAATATGCTATTGTTCTTTCAACAGAGATGCTGTAGCCTTCATGTTTGGGTGGATTCTTTGTTTCATCCACTGGGTTTTATTTTAAAGTGGCTTTCAAAATGAAACTAAAGCTACCCTGCGTGGTAGACTGCAGTATGCCCTTTGCTTGTACACAAATGTATTATATTTTTATATATCAGTTATAAATATCTGTATTGTTCTCAAAGGCTGAATTTTGGCCCAAAGCCTTGTTTATTGTCAGAACTGCCTTCAGCAGTCGAATCAAGTGATATATATGCCAATCTTTTAATCTGTGATTTTGAGGCTGCTACAGTATTTATCATAGCATCATACTCATTTGAGTTCTTTTCATACTTGACCTATGCATCAATTGATCACAACTTTTCCTATAAAAAGCATGCATATTTAATGAGCACATATTACAGTGAAAGCTGTTCGGAACAGAAGGAAGCAAGGATGAAGTGAGAAAAGGGAAAAAAAAAAGTCTCTTAATGTAGTCATGCTTCATTTGATGACTTTTGAATATTGAGGCTGACTGTTGAGGCTCCAAAGTTAATGCCCTTGTCTGTGTCAGGCTCCAGAGCCCACATGAACTTGTCTATTAAGTCAGCAGTCATCTGGCTGGCCGGCTGCCACCATGCGTCTGAGGTGCAAGTAGATTGTCTCAGCCGGGATCAGAAAGGTGTTAGGAAGGGGAGCTATTTTGGTATTAGTCTTCTCTCTGCACCTATCCATGAAGAGGTTTTTCCTGCTGTATAAACCAGAGCAAAATTTAAGTTCTTCACTCTTAAAGTATGTGGTATGAATCTGTGTTACCTCCTGAGTAGATACCCTTAAATGCGAGCATTTATTTGGTTGCTAACTTTATATGTCTTTGGGTATAACAGATAAACATGCTTTTTGCTATGTTTATGCTATTTGTGATAGCATATTCAAAACGAAGAGTATTTGGGAGGTTTAGTCACAGCTGGTACATAACAGTTTTTAAAATTTTTTTCTGTTGACTAAAATAGTTACCTTTGTGTCTATATTCCCCTAGGCTTTATTTCCAAAGTTGTTTTCTTCAATGTAAACCATTTTTGCAAAGTAACAGATAAACCTGGACAGGGAGGACCCGGGATGTGAAGAGGTGTTGTTCTTAGGCTGTTTCGTATTACCTCGTAGCTCCAAATTGCCAACCAAAAGTCTCTTAAAGAGGTTTTGAATTAAACTATGCCCTCTGCCTTTTTTAACAGAAGTTTACCTGCAGTCATTTATCTACATATTTATGAACTTTGCAACAGCATCCCATGAAGGAGTTAATAACAGCGATCTTAGTAATAAAGAAACGTAGGAAGTAATATCCCCAGTTGAATTATGAGGTGGATGGATGATGGCAAAGCAGTGGAT
>NW_010184824.1:34629-56731 GCF_000695765.1 Mesitornis unicolor | reverse complement strand
CAAGTTTCAAAAAAGACCTGACTACCCCCAACTCAGTTTAAGCATTCCCACAAAAACAAAGCTGGAGAAAGGCGTAACGTTTTCACAGCACAGCAAGGTCAAACTGAACACGTCTCGGGCCTAAGATTGTAATAGATACATACAGGTTTACAGAGTAACAATTGTGGACTATTAATAAACTCTCAGCTGCACGATGCTATTATAGACCATTAAAGAAATTTTCATCTTGAATGTGCTATAGCACAAAAAGCAGCACAGGCATTTGCAAACAGTAGATGCTATCAAGTGGCACACAGTTCTTAAGATCTGGGCACTTAATTTAGGTGCCTGAAAGGACCCAGTCTTTTCCAAAAATTCAACCCCACTATGAATAAAGGACAACTTTGAATTAGAGCCTAACTCTGGAAGACTAACAATCTCTGCCAAATAAAATCAATTAGCTTCAGAACGCTTTCCTGTCTTTTATGTACACGAACTACAAGTTTACAACCTATTTTAAACCGCTTCAACCTAATCAAAAGTGCCTCACCTTTCCAGTCAGGCATACCACATAGTACACTCTGACATCAAGGGAAAGTTGTATACCGAGGCCCTGCCACATGAACAGGATGATTTGTATGGTCGGCCTGCATGTGTGAAGCAGGGCTGACACCTCCTCAAAGCACCAGAGCTGTTGAGGACATGCTGCAACAATGAATGCCTCCAAGAAATACCCTTGCAGCCACACAGCTATCTCTGTGCTCATGCTCCCAGGAAGAGCAAAATTCCTGTCCTTATTTTTGTTTTGTTTTTATTATTTGTGTCCAGACAACTTGGAGAAATGGAGATGGAAAAAGCTGCATGTTACACAGACTATCTTAGAAGACAAAGATCTTTCATGGTTATCACCCTTCTTGAGAAGCAACAAGACAGGACCTTACTTGCGCACATTTTAAGTGCAAACTGCAAGTTCACCACACACAGAACGCACTGTCAGCAAGGAAGCTACAGAGCTGCAGTGTCCCAGCCGAACGCTCCTGAAGGCAACACGCCGCTGTTTGGTTTTAAGTGACCAAATCCTGGATCTTGGCCATTACCTACACACAACATGCTGAGGACTAACTGTTCCTCTGAGCGTTCCATAATTCTGAACAAAATCATTTCTGCAGGTCTGAGCTTCCTGTAAACACGGGCACAGCACCAAAGAGATCACTAAACTGACACAGTGCAATTCTCTAAAAGTTTTCTTGTCAAGAGTCTTGTCAAGAACTCCGCAGCCAGCAAGGTTAAGAACTTTTTCCACATCCTTGAGTAACAGTTTTAAAAATAATGAACTAGAGGTGGGATATAAATCACAAAATACCTGTTTATCAAGGAGATCAATCATGTCTGTTGATGAATCACTTTTAGGGAGGAACCAACACTAAGAGAATTACACACACTGTAATTTGTATTTCCATTGTATTTTCATGAGAAGAGATCTGACAGAGCTCTATTTTTTCAATACCTATACTTCTTTCTAGGTAAGAAGCCCACAGAATGGAGAAGAATGAGGCAATCAGAGTTGGTCAGAAAAATCTCTAATTCTAACTCATTTGACATCCTCTTAAGAGGAAGAACAACTATAACAAGAGCAATTCCTTGTTGCTCATTTGAATAAAAACTGGTGATTCTGTGGGTCTCTAGCATTAGTTACATTTTTTACACCATTTGGGGTTTTTTTTGGCCACTTCATTTCTCCATATGGTGCAGGCAAGACTGCTATACTAAGGTTTTACATTTCTATTATCCACTAGGTCAGCTCTAGCAAACAGAAGTCTTCACTTACACCCGACTACAAATTTGTATCCTTTCATGATAACTATCACTGGTTTCTACCTGGGAAGATGCTAGAGATGCTAAGGTTTCTCCCTGGAAAAATGCTAGTTCTGGATGCACCCTCCAGAACTACTTTAGTAACTTAAGAAAATCTGAAAGATGTGCAATAATACTGTCATTTATGAATAGTAAATTTTTGCAACTCTGAACACGGATTATAAGATTAAGTTCATGTTAATAAGCACCTTATTAAAAATGGTATTCTGCAAAAGTCATAGAAATACACTTACAATCCAAGCTGTTTTCTATAGACCGTGTAACACAAGCTGCTGTGCATTGTAAAAAAAACACAACTTATTCTGGGAAACATTTCTGCTAAAAAACAGACATTAAAACCTCTCACTTTGTCTCTTGTAATTCTTTAAAGAAACTGAATTTAGAACACTTACCTAACCACGTTGCAATAAGAACAGAATCAATTCCCTCTATGGGCTCACATATTCTGGCAACTACTGGATGTATTTGCTGTGACAGGTAGTACTGAGTATCAATAGTAAGGTTGTCCTGCTTTTGCAACTGTTCTGGAGCATACGCTCGCTGGCTGGCACTGAGATCTGATCCATCCTAAGACAGAAGACACATAAGAAACAAAGTGTGAAAAAAAGTAAAAGCCACATTTGGTCTATATAAAGGATTAGACTTCAAATATCACACATTATTTTAACGCAAAATTACACAGTTACACTCTGAGTTACACAATCACTCTTTTTTGGTCATTATGCATCCAATACAAATCCAGCAGTAGTAAAAAAAAAATTGCATTGCTGATGCTGGCATCAACTAGCAAGTTCAAGAATGTAAATCCAGCTTGTATTATTGCAGCCTACACGTGCAAAACAGTAAGAGTAGACAGAGTAAACAGTCCCATCTGTCAATTCTGAAATGCACAATGAAAAGACATTGTAACCATCAGCCCAGTTAAAAATATGCGGAGGGCATGGATTTTGGATTCACTTTGTACTAAACTAGCATTATCATTTTGCACAACAAGCAAATTCTAAGTCATGGCTATCAAAACTATATCTGTTTTGCTAGGAAATTTATATTCTTTGATTCTATAAAGAAACAAATAGAATGCATGGTCACAGAATGGACCACTGCTCACTGGCATGCGAATAGATGACAGAGGCAGCAGTACTGATTTCAAAGAGCAAAGTCTAAAATATTCAGAAATACTAAACAAAACACACGGTGACATCTCAAGCCAAGAGAGAAACATGATTCAGAGTTTATAGTACACATTACATTCTTCTCCAACTTGAAAGAGGATGGTACAAAGAAAATAATACAATTTGGGAAGGCAATAATTAAACAGAAAACAGTATTCATGGAGGAATGAAGAATCAACTCTAAGAAGATGGTACTCTTCTGAAAAATGTAACTCAGTCTCTAGAATCGTATTCGCAGTCCACAACCACACTAGGAAATTTTATTTTTTAATGTGTGTCAAAAATCTTAGAGCAGAACTTGAAGTAGTATTTTAGCAAGCATTCAGGAATAGAAATAAACACTAATGGGGATAAGGGGCGGGGGGAAGTATCACAATTTATTTTTTGCTAAGTACAGTCTTTTTTTTGCCTTTTTCATGGCAAAATAAAACTAATGCTTTAACATATGACACCTTCATTTTTCAGTTAAGATGAGTTATTGGCTTCAATAGGGTCAGCAACCACGGACTGAACACCCATCACTAATAAAGACAGACTGCAAGCCATTGGTCCCTCCTACTCCTTTCAGACAACTTAGTATTCAGAACAAAATTAATTTAGGACTATTCAGCTCATCCAGCTGCTTTGCAAAAATAATTACAATGCAATTCCTTCAGCTCCCTTCTTTCAACAAGTACATTCTTCTCTTGTATTGTGCCATTGCTCAGCCGTAACCATGGCCCAGCTCTCATAAGTCTTGGCAGCTTCGTCACACAAGGCTAAGAACTCTCAAATAAAAACCAGAATCTTTCAGGTTTTAATGATGAAGGAGCTGGAACAGTGGTCCACTGTAGAAGTCACATTGCCAAGTCCATCAGTTTGGCATATGAGATCACTCAATCCATCTAATCTGACCTACACTTTTTTTTTTAAATAGCCAATCCAAAGTGGGGTATATATTTGTCAGATGCTGACAAGCACTTACAGGATAAACACCTGAAAACAAAGTTTCTGAAATTCCCCAGTCTGTCCAACTTCCAGATCCACTGACTACGAACTGAAAAGACACAAGTTGAGCCTGGAAATGACACTATTTAATGACCACCAATAATCAGCTTTCCAAGACTGACAGGTCTTCATCACCAGAATTTTCTTCTCCTTAAAATGAAGGCTGGATATTTTCCTTAAAAATAACTTTCAGTTCCAAAGAGAAATTAGTTCAGGAATATTTTATTAGCCACTATATGGAAACAGTCACATGAGCTGAGCTGATCACAATGGTTCTTCCTGGCTCTATAAAACTAAGTTTAGTACAGGAAACTGACTATTTTAAACTATAACATAATCTCAACACAAAGAAATGCCAAAACATTTTTTCCAGGAGTTGAGTTGGTTTTCTTTGCCATCTCTCAAACCAATACCTAGTGTTCAGCTATAAATAAAGAAATTTTTACCTGACAAATGATATATGACACTGTGTCTCCTGCCTTCACCTTTCGGCCTCCTTGAGAGTTTATCCACAAGGCAACATGCACATGTGGCAAGCTTTTTTTGTCAGGATAATCCTGTGGATCTTTTGTCAAAGCCTAACAGATCAAAGGAGAAAACAAAAACATAACTGTGAGAAAAGCATTTTATTTCAGTGATGGACTACTCAGAACTTTAAAGGACAAGATCACATAGTAGCTATCTGCATCCATCTACTATTCATAAGTACATTTGCAACACAAAGAAGTGAGATTAAAAAACTGTAATAAAGGTGTTTTCCAGACATTAAGGTCTAGGTACAAGTCCTTCATACTTGAAAAATGTTGTTATTAATAAAATGAGGGGATGCTTTTACAATTACTGTCTGAAAAATGCATTACATTAAAAGCACAACAGTTCAAAACAGTTACAGATACAGTGCAACTGTTTTAAAATTAAACTAAATTGAAGATGAAAACATTACTTAAAATACAAAAATACAGCCAGAGATTACCCTCTTACCCCTGCACCAGTTCAGGTCATAAAATGAATCTGAATATCAAGTAGATAAGTCTTTAACAAGCTCTGTAGCAAGAAGATATAACTGGCTTTAATTATTTCCAATGTCTCTCATACTACTGAGCTTCCACAGTGAGTTTTTCCTTTACATAAAATAAAATGCTACATTTAAATATTTCGTGTCATCCCAATTCTTAGAACCCACTTACACATTTTAATTCATTTTTTTCCAAAGCAGTAAAACAGAGGAACATTCAGCATTTAAAGTGAAAATTATTCCATATATATAATTTACTGGTATCCTAAATACTCTTAGAATATTTGCATTAGAACAGGTTTTTTTAAGTCAACCATAAAATTCACCGATTCCTGCAACACTCATATAGCAACCCGAACACATTTCTTAACTGACTGGTTAACATAGTCTTACAGAGCAGAGACACATCCAGCTGGCAAATGAAAGACTTTGGATGGTGCAAATTCAGGAAATCTCTTCGATTAGAAGCATGAGAGGGGCATGCAATACCCAATTAATGAGTGAAATACCCCCCCTAGCAGTGGGAGTGGGCCACTTTTGAAGTTAAAAATACAGTTTTCATTGTGGATTCATAAAAATAAACCAAAACTGCGAGGCTGTTTCTAAACCTCCTGTAGAACATGTAGATAAAGCAGAGCATTTTACTTCTTGCTGCAGGAAAGCCTTGAATGTGATCTCAAAATTACTATTAGCTTTCTTCTATGGAGCTTTGAAGGGAAAGAAACTAACAACAGTATGCTTTTACATAGGTTTTCTAGAAAACAGAACATTTTATTCTTTGCCAGTGTATTCTTCAGTTTATGTATATTAAACCTGAAATACAACAATTCAGGAGAAAACTTCTCCTGACAGCATGAGCTATCATGTCATTCTCACAGTGCAGAGCCAGTGGGGAAGACAGCAGGATGGGACAAGACACACAGCTGTTATTCTGAGGAAGCAAGCCTGGCCTCCAGCCCCACAAGGGTTTTTTTTTCCCTCATACTGTAGGATCTTTGCCGTATCTTCCAGGCTATTCAGTATCCAACGAAATTCCTGTTACTTCAAAGCATCATAAGGATTCAAAATATTTTTATCAGCAGTCAATATGTTCAGCAACAGTGAAGATTTTCTGTGACATTTACCTTGTTTATTTCAAACTGATTTACTGGGATCTGGCCATTGATCACATTTTCTCCAATTTCTATAAGCCGCCTTTGAATATTTTCCACAATTATGTCTCGGGGCTGATCAGAAAGAATCTGACCAATTATATAGCTGCAAAAACAGTCCAGAAATGAAGAACAACTTAAGACACACCAAGCAAAACCATTACAATAAACGCAACCCTCTCTTCTCCTGGGTTACCTCTAGAGATGAAAGAGCCTGAGGATAAAGTTTGATGCAAAAATTTACAGAAATTTGCCAGGATATTTCATATTATGTTATATTTATTTATTTATTTTACTAAAAGCAAATTATTGTAAATAGTTCTAATGTTAAACAGTGATTTGTAATTGCTGAGTACAACTGGTTTCTATTTTCTGCTCCCATTTCATCTTGCCATTTATTACTCCATAGCAGGTAGCTCAAGATGGGGGAGAAGAGAACATAACAAGTAAGCAAAGTCTCGCCTATTTCTGTAAAATGTGGTTGGAAGATCTGCCAGCTGCAGAAGAGTTAGTCACTAAAGAACACTCTCAAACATTTGTATAGCTTTAATTACTAATACATTCCTAACTTGGAAAAATTTGCTTCTATTATGATGCATCTTTTCTTAGAAAATGCAAGTCTTAAGAACAGTAAGCAAGTGTGTGGTGTATTTTTACAGATGTAAAAAAGTATTCATTTTTGGATGCATTTGGACCACAATTTATTTAAGTTAAGTTTTCAAAAGGCAGTACGCAATATAAGTTGAGTCAGCCCCTAGATGACCACCTCTCCGCCCACTCCAGTTTTCTTCCTACAATGCTAAATGTATTATTTCTATTGAATTTAAGTATGAAAATGCCCTGTGCAATGACGGTTAATAAAACAGCAATCCAATATCCATCATAATGAAGTGTCAGAAGAGTCTCATTTGAAAAAATGGAAGAGAAACAGTCTTTGGGGAAGGGATCATCTCCTCCGGCTGCACTCAGCGCACTTCCAGCTTTATTAGAGGACGCTGAAAGAGCTGACCACCAGCTTCTTTAACCATCTTTGAAAAAAAATCATCTGACCTCAAACCCATGACCAAACGCTGGTAGCATCTACCACTTTAACAAGATTTCAGCTGTGGTTTACTAAACTGCACATACAAAATTGCGACAACTCAAACGCACAGCTTCCACAGGAGATGCGAAACCAGACAGTGAAATCAGAGACGTTTAGACTTGCACAAGTATGATCTGTTACCCATGCCAAAATGTAATGTTGTCACCACCTCCCACAAAAATCAGTTAAGATGCCCTAACACTGGTGTTAGTCTCCAATCTGCACTGCTCAGGAAACAGCCATGTGGTATCAAACATTTATGAAGTGCGCACTGCTTAAAACAGAGCAAAGAGGAGAACGCCACAAAGAAACTCACTTTCCAGTCTCTTTCGCAAGATCACACCAATCTCTTCGGACTATATCCAATCCTTTCAGTTCTTGTTTGGTTACATACTTCCCGTCTCCTGTTGGCTCCACAGTCAGAGCAGCATATTTCTTCTTCTTTAGCAGTAGCAAGGACTTAAAGACTCCATCAATATCAATTTCCAACAATTTATAGAGCTTGTTCACTTCACTTTTGATCTGTGAATGCACCAAAATTAAAACCAAATGCAGCATCTTAATAACTATGGACAAATTTAACATCCATCTAGAAATGTATCATTCTTAAGTTTTAAAATAAGTAAATTACACACTGTGTGTTTGCGTACACATTTTAAAGACTTGTCAGATACCAGTAATCACAAAATTAAGTACACAGTAGTAACTATGAGCTACTATTAAAATTAAGGTTCATCCATTGACTTGGTCAGGATTTACAGCTTGGCAGATCAAACTCCCTAACAAAATTACGTTATCAAATAAAACAATAATTGTTACAGCAATAGTATCATGAATGTAATGTAGACATCCCTCATCTCTGAGCATGAAATTCTGAGGAAGAAATTGTTATGCAGTAGAACAGTGACACTTCTCAGAGCATTCCCCTCAACAGATACAATTCTTTATCCTGAAAATTGTTCATAGGAGTTGTGCAAAATAAGGAAAACCTAAATTATAGAAATTATGCAAAAAAGTCATTATTGCTTTCTTGAGGAACAAACAAACAAGAAACACATGAAGGAAGAAACACAAGAACCATTTTTTTATGTCACAGAAAGAATACTGAGAGTCACAACTTTCACAATTGTGATGCTAGGTTTGAGTGTGTGCTATTTACAGACATAAGTCTATTCACTTTTAAACAAGTGCACAAAATGAAAGCATTTATCAAAACATGTTTGGTTTTGTCATTTTTGTGGGGGTTTGGTTGGTTTGTTGTTTGTTTGTTTGTTTTTAAAACAACTCATATAGGACACAGAAGTACATGTGATAAAAAAGCCTAAGATTTGACTCTTAACAAGAACCATTAAGCAGGTGACAAGTTCAAAACCCCAACTACTCTCTCAGTAAACCTGAGTCAAAGTCAGAAGCATTTAATCTATGATGAGAATCCTGTCAGATTTTATAAAAATTATTATTTAACTGTTCTTCTATAATGTTAGCTAGCAAATGGGAGTACAAGGACAAAAATGAAACAAGAATGAAACCACACACGTGGCTAGAGGAAGATTAAACTTCCTTACACACTAGTGTGTATACACTTGGAAATTACATACAGTCTTGTATGTGGCAAACAAAAAAGAGATTTCTTTCTTCCATGCCATCAGCACTCCTGCTACTCAGTTACGACATTGAGATATTCTTTTTTCCATGCTTGTGAGATGCATCTACTTCTCAAAGTACCAACTAAGCGTGAAGGCAGAAGTATTGTGAAAAAAACCCAGAATCACTCTTGCCTTAAAATTACATGACTTTTGTTTAATACTATACTGAAAAAACCCTCTGTTTTCTTTGATTTTCAGAGCTTCCATAGCTCTCATTTTCATCACAATTTCTTCCATCTTTCAAAAGCTTCTCTCATCTTTCCTTTAAAATATTCTGAAACATTTCTCACTTTTCTTCCACAATTTCACAGAGCACCACAAAACCTCCACACTGTCAACTGCCAACTGCTAATCAAACAGATTTCTCCTGTAACTACTATACCTTGGAAATTAGTATTTTATTTTACCACTGGAAATCTGATGGCACATAGAGTGTAATACATACTACATAACTAAACAAAAGTAAACTGACAGACATCTCTCATGTCAAAACAAAAATCTTTAAAATCAAAATTGTGTTCACATTGTAACTGGAACTAATACCGAGGAATTGTACCTTACATTTTGGCTTACCACATGTTCAGACAGTTTCCTGGTCACTTACGACTGGTAAAAAAGCTCATTATACAATGAAATGTTTCATTTTAATTTAAACACTTTTAAAAATGCAGAGAGTAGTCACATCTGAAGATAGGGCACTTTGAGCTTTTACTACTCCATAGCTTCCAGACATGGCCAGGTTCTTCCTCATGGCTCATTCTCTGCTTAAGCCATGGAGTCCTCTCTTAATGCTGTCTGCTCCACTCAGCGTTACAATACAGACATGTAGGAAAGCTGTAAAATGAAAAAATCCCTTACCTTGTTGCCCAGTTTGAAGACCTCATCCAAATTGGTGCTATTGGTGTTTATCATAATGGAATCTGTGTCTCCATAAATCACTTCAAGGTTCATCTAAATGAAACAAATTGCTTTGAAAAACAAAACAGAAGCACTCTGATCTTTTTAAAGTCTCACCTCATTTTCAAGATTCAAAAAGATCACTGTCCATATATTATATCATCTCTTAAATACCAAAAGCAGAAAAATGTAAAGAAATTTTTTACTCAGAGGTCTGTACATTTCATTAAGACATATTTGAATTAAAAAATAATAATGAAACTTAAATCACCGATATGTTTAAAAACAAAAATCACTGTTCAGTTGTCTACATAATAAGTAGTTAAAATTTTACTAAATGAATGCTAGAAAAATAAGTATAATGTTGAGAAACAGCAAGAACTCTAGTCAGGAATAACTTTGGATTGCTAGGATACAAGAAGATCACTTAGACTCTAAGACTGCTGGACAAATTCAGGCTATTCAGATAAGACATTTAGCCAACATGCTTGAAAGATAACACTGCAGTCAGGTATCCTATCCCATTTGTAGCCATCACAATACTATTGCAAAAAAGCCATTCTGGATTTTTAAAAAAAATTAAAATACAGCAAACTTAGATATTCTATTTCAAGCAAATCTGGTGAAAGTATTGGGTAGTGGATACAGTAACTGAGAATACCACAGCACTGTCCAGATTAGGCTGCTCTTCTTACACTTCTTTGGATTATGCTTTGTATTTCCATCTTTTTTCTTTTGCTGTAATCTAATTACCTGTGCTAGTCCTCCCCTGGCCAGCAGGTCTTTCAAGGAACAAGACGCTCCTTCTGGATAAGGATCTGGTTACTACTACAAGTTCTGTATCGCCAGGTTGAACTACTGAACAATTACACCCGGAGATGAACACAAATACCTACTTAAGTCTTTCCCTCTGACTGACACTCTGCCCTTTGCATCATCTGTCACTCTGATCCTTATGACAATTCAAATGCTCTACTTGGAAAAGACTGTGTTCAAACACCAGCCAGATTGCCATAATACTCTGGAATAATGGAGCAAACTCTAGACCAACTGGAGGACTTAAAAAGGCCTGAGGTGCATAATGGATAGCATAGCATAGCAAGGAAAAGGTGAAAAGAAAAAAACTGTCCACATCAGTGAACGTCACCAAAAAAATGGGCAGATGCATCCAGTTACATAATATTAACTAGAAAAAATGATGTCTTCAGTGGCCAAAAACCAGAATAACAGTAAATAATGCAACATGGCTGTGTCCGTGCTAAACTCCATATTGTCAGAAAACCACCGTGTGGCAGAGTTTAAAGGATGCCAAAAAAGAAACAGTAATAAAACACTAGAACACATGGTGTAACTGGTCTATGAGTAAACTCTAATTAGCACTGTTGCTAATTTGCTTGAAACAGTTGCACATAGGCTTCAAGCAGGGGCCAGATCATATCTGTGGTAGGAAAAGAAAAAAGCTATAATCCATTAGGAAGGATTACATTTGTAAACCAGGCATCCTAAGAAGTGATTTCAGGTCTGTTTGGGTTACAGTTCTCCTAGAATAAAAAAATTTCACCAGGTGTGCTCTTTAAGGGTTGTTGTTTAATGAAAATGCTCAGCATTACCTTTTGCACCATCTCCTTGGTATGCATCAAAATCTGAAATAAAAAAAATAATCAAAGATTAGCGTATGATATAATTACAAGCTAACACATGCAAACATATCCATTAGGTTGCTAACTCCAAATGCTCTCACCTTTCAAAACAAAGCAAACCACCTCTCTCCTGGCAACACACAGTCACCTCAATACTCCTATTACATGAGCAAATTCTCATCTGACCTTGTATTAATGCTATTATTAACTCCCCTAAAACAAGATTAAAACAAATCTCAAAATTGCATGTGCACACACACATTCTACCTTAGGAAAAAAAGAACACTGAATCAAATGCTCAAATAAAACCTAATCAGGAAGTGCCAGAATTAAGCCTCTTTCAGTAATTTAGATCAGTTGTCCCCTTCATATCATTCATCTTATTTCTTGCTGTCATTGAGATTTTTCCCAAAAGCATCCTGTCTTATTCAGTACAGCCTGGATGGTGCTCACTTAACAAGAACCTAGTCAAAAGGCTGATTACCGTTGTAATGATCTCAAAATGGGTCATCAAAAAGCAAAGTCCTTAGGGAAACCAAAACTGGGACAAGGAGCTGAGAGAGACAGGACACAGATCTTGAATCAATGGGCAATAGCACCATGTGTGACCAGGTCTGTTCCTCAGCCAAGAGTGCATCCCAAGTTCCCTGACTCCTCTGAATAGCGATTCTCTGAACCTTACAGATAGCTACAGAGACCTCACATGAGGAGGCTACTGCTTCCATCTCTAGTACTGGTCAGCACGGTGGAGAGGGGTGGAAGAACTCCTCATCTGAAGCCACAGACGCAGCTATAGAAAACAGAGTAAACCCGGCTTGACGAACAGAATGTGTAGCTGCTGCAGCAGCAAGGGCTTGGGAAGGTTTGCATAGCTGCATGAAAACCAACATCTGGCCCATTCCTTCAGTCACCTGGCCATGTTTCCACTGTATTCCCCATTTCCTCCCTTGTCGGCATCCTGGTGCTCTTGCACACAGCCCCAGACTCCACCTGCTTGTTCCCAGTTCCTTGGTTTCAGTCCTTTCCATCCCCACTCAGCATAAACATCAGCTCTTTTTCAGCCAGTCCTGATACTCGTATACATTTATACTTTCATTTTTCTTACAGAGGATTACTTTAAACCGCTTGTTACAGGAACAACAGGTCAGAGTCTATTAGATGACTGTGAACAATTTGATACTCTAGCCTTAAAGATAGGCAGGCAACACACTATTTTAACAGATTATATTAAATTTAGTAACTTAGTCTAAATTTTATTATTTTTCATACATTAATTGCAATACTCCTTGGACATATTTGCCAAAAAAGGCAGAACTGTGATTTGTAATCAAGTAGTCTGTAACAGGGAGCTAAGCAGTAGAAGTTCGCAGGGGTGAAAGGATGAACAGGGAAGAGCTGGCCATGCTCAGTGGGAACAGGACCATCTTCAGGGAAATCTCATGACTTTCATAAGGCCAAGGAGCCTAAAATGAATCCAAGAGTCTTGACTATCGTGACATTGACTATTCCTATGGGAGCAAGCCATTCTGAAACAATGGTGAAATGTCCACCTCTGCACAGCAGTACACAAACAGGGTGACCACACTGTCATTCCTTCAACATTAAGGGCAAGTTTCTTTAACATTTCAGAACCTTTGGACAATCACCATGATGAATACTAAAGTATGATGCTGCACTATGCTTTTCCAGTTTGTTTTGAATCATGCACTGCAGAATTATGCACTGAAAGCTATATTCCCCTCACATTCCTGGTTTTCTGATGGTTGACTTTGCAAACTTAATATTCTCCTTCAATATAGTTTCTGTTCAGACACATTTTCAAGTCACTTTCACCTTCAAAGAGAAACCGCTGCACCTAGGGATGGACTCACTCCCCCAGAGTACAAAAACATGAACGACGTAAACATAATATACCATCATAATATACCGCTCCCTTTAAGGCACTTAAGGAAAGGTTAGGTTCCAAACCATGATGTAGCTTTGACACAGCTGACTCACAATGAATGCCCTTACCAGGGTTATTCCCCAAGCACACGTGGATACCTATGGATTTACACTCTCTGGGCCAAGTTCAAAGCATGCAGTTGTTTAGAGACCATTCACTGATGCTGCAAACTACGTACTCGGACAGCGTGATGCCTCAACTCTGTGGATGTCCCAGACTGCAAAAAGCTCAGCTGGCCTCAGTCTTCTACATAGACAAAGAGCAGGAAAATGGTGAGCCTTACTGCAGATTCGCTCTACGCTGTATGTGCTCAGACACACCCAATTCCATTTTAATCAGAAGCTCAAAAAAAGATATTCCAGTCCTATTCATCTCCTAGTGAGTGATTCAGATGGTACCGCCCCACCACCTTTCCATGCAGTTTTGAAATTATTCTACAGCCATCCATCACTGGTACATGACATCAAATTTCATATACAGTAATCAGATTTCCAGCTTATTCACACCCCCCTGCCTTTCTCTCACTTACTAGCCAACTCCTACAGGGAAAGGGCATACCTTTCCCTCAGTACTCCAAAAACAAACAGGAGGCCCTGAAACAAAATTTTAAAATTGGACAGAGGAATGATGAACTTCCATGTAAAAGAAAAGAAGGCCTACCATTTTCTTCGCCTTTATAATCTCAGGCATGTTCTACTTCATAGAAATAATGCTATCTATTAATAGCTATAAAGAGAACATTTTTTTTTTTAAATAGGACTACCCCCTGCTAAAAAAATTGTTTGGCTGTGCAGAGACCGTGTCTCAATTGTCTCCGAGGACAGCAGTGGATGTGGGTAATTACAAGAGGGTCACAGACAAGTTAGCTTCATCAAGTGACTGGCATATGCTAGCGCTACCCGTTCTGACAGGAGATCACTTGTAAGTGCCAACAGCTACAAAACAGAAGGTTATAAAGCCTTGCTAAATTCATTAATAAGGCAGTCGGTAGTTATCTGATTTCACAGCAACACCTGCATATTTATCTTCTCATTACCAATTGGATGATGGAATTTTTTTCAAGCACATTTCAAAAATCTGCCAACTTCAAGTGTAGAAAAAAAATAAACTTTGTAGTTAATTTTTCCCTTAACAAAGTACAGCTGTTGAGAATAATTGTTCAAGATCTTACCCTGTAATGTCAACTGCAGCAGAACAAAGAGTATTTAATTAGCAAATCTATCCAGTAATTCAACACCTATTATATAAAATGCCTTCGTGATTTTATTCAGGATAATTTGCTAAGAGGGTTATTACTGACATTCAGATGAAATTTAAAATTCCTACGCAAGTCGAGTCATAATAGCAGTAATGATCCCCCCAATCAGGAGATACTGTGTCACATAAGGTTCTTTTGCAATGCAGCAGCCGATTTCCTGACTTCTTAATTCCTGGGCTCAGCTCAGTGAGAGCCCTTCATGCCAATATTTCAGTCAGCAATACATCCTTAATGGGACTCTATTAAAATACCTAGAATAAAAATGACTTTTTTTTTTGGCTAGAAAGAATGACAGCACTGCTATCATATCAATCATTAGCCGTTTCTCAGAAACGCACAGCAAAGGAAGGGAGGTTTATAGTGAGGCTCGGAAGACAGAAAAAAGAAGGAAGAGAATAGGAAAATTGTTACTCGGTAGTTTCCTTTTGCAAATAATACCTCACTGCTCATGAGAGCTGGATTGTCTCCTACTGCAGGCAACCCAAGTAGGAAGAATTAATTGCCTGGCAACCCATCTGTACAGCCATGCCCCCTCCCTCCCAGCAAACATATACTTCTAAAAACCTATGAACTTCTCAGCACACTGAACATCTGTGAAATTCTATTTTAACTTTTTTCTTGTAAAAGCAAGACCAGCAATGCACATTCTGTAGCTCATAAACTGTGAGTCAATACAAACTGGAATTGCAGACAAACCATCATCAAACTTGCAAAATTCTGTGCCCTAATTCTGCTCCAACTCATTACTTAATTAAATGAGGACGTGATTTAAGAAAGGGAATGATTAAAAATAAATAAATATACAAATAACAGCTTTAAGATTATCCATTACCTCAAGTATTTTTAAATATATCTTATTTAAAAACCACTAAAAAAAAAAAATCACCTTCTGATGAGAGGATGCTTATGTGAAAACAAGCTAAGACACCCGAGTTAAAAGACAATGGGATAGCGTACAAAACTAACATGCTGATGCAAAGATATCTCCTGATGACACAGAAAACTTCTGTAGATTCCTGGGGCCACAGCCATGAAGGAACAGAAAGGAAAAAATAAGACCAGACTGAAAAGACTAACCAGAATGATTACAAAAATAGTACACCAAAGATGCTTACAAAAAAACCAACCAAATCACTTATGCGTTCACTTTGCACAAGGAGAAAACCTTAGGGCCTTGGCAATACCTGTATTTTTGAAGACTACCTGTAGTTACAGTGTAGATGTGATATTTGTTTCTACCTCAGCTGTCTACTTGTGCAATTACATAGTAGGAAAATAATTCTGTCATCAGCTTTACTAACACATATAGGCTACTCCTTCCCATGGCACAGAGGAGCAAATGGGCAGGAAGAACTCTGATCCAGTAGGGAACACCACTCCCTAACTCATACAAGAAGTATTTCTGAATCTCTGTATTTCTGCAACCTATTCATGAGCTTTGCAAGTATTTTGTGATAAGTAGTCTCCAGCAATGATAAACCACAGCCACAGGATGCTGCAAAAGGATTTTATTAAGGAGGATTTTCAAAAGAGGTTTCTATCACTGGACAAAAAGGCACATACGCCATAAGCAAAAGTGAAAGAAAGATGGAAGCCTTGTTTGCCAAAAGGAATTAAGCATCGCGATGTTGCCTTTCCATTAGACAATAGACTTGATTTGAGAGGTTTGAGTGACCAGATTCAAGTAGTTATTAAATACGTTTGTTTAAAAGAGCTTTTACAGAATCACTGGATATTAGGAGTTGGAAGGGACCTCGAAAGATCATCCAGTCCAACCCCCCTGCCAAAGCAGGATCACCTAGACCAGGAGTGTGCTTTTACCAAGCATTTGCTTTACGTAGACAATGCATTCAAAGTCACACTTCCCAAAAATTTCTTAGGAAACATTAACAGCATCAGAAATACACCCACACTGCCAAAATTTTCCCTTCTATTCTTTTTTTTCAGAAACACTGAAATTAAGTGTCCATACTCCAACCAACAAAGTCAACAAACATTAATACAACCTTAATAGATGCTCTGTAATAAACCAGCATTGAATGGTGCACCAAAACCAAACGGAGAATGGTTCCAAGGCAGAAACAGTGTACACAAAGATCCAGTAATGTATGTTTACATGCCAACAAAAAGGTAGAATCTTCTGCATCACAAACAGAAAACATACCAAAAAAAGCAGCAATAAAAACATCCTGAACACAACAAATACCATGTGTTCCTTTGTCACATTTTGACAAGGAATGCAAAGATGACAGTAAAACATTGAAGATGATGCAGTGAATCACATTACAACTTGAAGACAATGTTCCCTTGGTGCCTGAAACAATTACATCTTTAAAATTTTACAATATTTCAAGTATTTGTGGTGAGTTTCACTGCAGAGAACAGGAAAACCAGAATTCACTCCTTACTAAACTGCCAACTGTTGGTTATTCTGCACAATGTATTACAAACCATGCTATACTAAAGCAAATTTTGCCCATTTTGGAAAAGATTCTTTTGGTATTAGGATGAAAGAAAAAACAATGAAACACACTCCAACAGCTTTGGACAAAAGTTAAAAAACCCCACAAAACAAAACAAAGGAACTATTTGCCCAAAAGCTTCTGTGTTGGAAATTCATTTAAAATCTTGGAAACAGAGAAAATGAGTGCTCAACAATGAAGCTGAACACTTGAGTGCACAGAAGGCAACTGACCCAGTTGTGCCCCCGCTTTGGGTTTGCAGAAGCAGTAAGAAGACGATATCCAGATGGATATCCAGGCTCTTCTCAGTGACAGCCAATGACAGGACAAGGGGCAATGGGTGCAAGCTGGAGCATAGGAGGGTCAACCTGAACATGAGGAAAAACTTCTTTACTGTGAGGGTGACAGAGCACTGGACCAGGCTGCCCAGAGAGGTTGTGGAGTCTCCTTCTCTGGAGACATTCAAAACCCGCCTGGACGCCTTCCTGTGTGACCTGGTCTAGGTCTGGCAGGGGGGGTTGGACTGGATGATCTTTAGAGGTGCCTTCCAACTCCTGAGATTCTGTGATTCTGTGATAACTAGCTGCACAGACGGTTGTACAGCATGGGCATCTCCTAACCCCGCAGTCAGTAAAGCTCCTTCTACAGAAACCAAACACCAGAACCAGTGGCAGTTCCTAGAAAAGCACCAGGGCTCACAGCCCACCCATGGAATTGTTTTCTTTCTGACCATTCCAAAAAATTCAAAACTGAAAACCTACAACAAATGAAAAAGCAGGGAAATATTTTCCCTATTTCAGTCAGTGAAAAGAAAAAAACATCCACAACACCTAAAACCACTTGAAGAACATGGTACTCCAACCAATTTCAGCTCATTAACTCTTATGAATATTTTTTTATTTAAATCCATTAAATAAATCTACGCTTGATGAACATTTTGCACTTAACTATAAGATGCAACGGCAGCTTTGCTTAACATGAAAACCTTTTGTGCATTTCAAGTACACTGCAACTATACCAAAAGCTAACTGCATCACGAACCACAAGTAAAAACACTTCTAATAAGCAAGAATATGACAAGCTACATTGACTATTTCCTAATAAAACCAAAACATGTGCTAAGTTATTCAATATTTAAATACATACAGACAAGTATATCCTCCTTACAGAAAACAGCAGCATTTGTTTCAGTTAAATGAACAAATATTTAGACAGTAAATGCTTTATTTTTGCTTTGTTTCCCAAATTGAACTGGTTGAACACATTCAGCAATACAGAATCAGTCTTCCACTAGAAAAAATAAAATTACAAGACCAGTAAATAATTAATTATTACTAAACCAAGGTTTCCTGTTCAGTGAGACAAGCTAGAATCCAGTCACAGTTTAAGCCAGAGTAGAGAGATTTTTCTCTGAATAACAGCAAAATTCCCGAGTAGGGAAGAATAACCATACCATTCTCCACATCAAGGTTAAGGTGAACTACAGTTTTAGAAATTATCCTTCAAATATATAAGCGTGTCTGTCAGTCTTGAGGTGACAGGAATGCAAGTACCGTCTCATCTCCCAGATAAGTTACTCTCATAGCCATACAACTAGAAGTCCCAGAGAAATCAGAGAGCAGGACTCAATCAACAATGAGGATACCTTTTCAAAAAGATCAAGTATTTCTGTAAACCAGAAAAAGAAATAAAGCTAATACTTTATTTCAAAGCACTGGATAAACTCAGTGCAATATTCAAGATGATGACAAATTCTTAGAGAATCAAATCTTCCCCTCCTGTTTTTTTGGGGATTTTTTTTTCCCTTTTTTTTTGTTTTTACTAAAAAGCAGGAAACAGGACTTACAACTCCATAAGGCCCTCCTCCCTCATCTTCCAACTGTTAAAGAAAATTTCATTACAAAAAGAAAGGTGTGTCGTAAGAAAGGCTCTTACAGTAACAAGAGAGCATGGAGCTGGCAGGAAGCAAACCTGGATTACTTTTCTCAGGTTCTCCTGGTCAGCACCTTTCAAGTAACAACCTCAACTTGTGTGCTTGGAGAAAAAGGAGATTCTGGGGGAAGATAAGAAAGTGCTGCAGAGAAAAACAGACGCAGAAAACACTTGTTACCTGATGAGTATTCTTAAAAGAAAAAGGACTTCTACTGAAAAAGACAGCCTTTAACTTGAAGGACCATAGGCATTTTGCAGTAGGTATACTGAACAGAGCAAGATCACCTGTCTAGGTACAGCTACATTCAGGGAAAATGATCCTGAAATTTTATAGAAGATGAGAGGACACGCTAGTCTTGGTAATGAATAGATTGTGTGTGAACGTTGTGTCCATCAAAAAAAATCTCTGTAAGTGGCTTGAACTGCTTTAAAACTAAACTGTTCCTTCATCACGACTAAGTGGTTGTCTATCAAAGAACATCTATTCAAATTCAGAAAAGTATTTTAGCCTGCAATTACCCCCCAAAGAAAGTTCTCTTACCTAATTTCTTAAATGCGATGTGAGATTTTCACACAGCTTATAATTTTGTTTCATTAAATTAGATATATTTAGACAACATGACAGTTGTTTTTATAAAGTTAAGCAATACTCATTCATCCTCCATGCTTGCACAGCTGGTGTCAGCAGCAGGGTTTTGGTTTTTATGTTTTGGGACCTCCCTTTGAGGACCAAGAATTGCTTGGACAAGGCAGGATCCATCTGACTACGTGGAGAAAAATGATCTGTGCCAAAAGGCTGCCCAATCTGGTAAGGAAAGCTTTAAACCATGACTGACGGGGGCAGGAGTGCATATCCATGAGGAAGATGCAAACCACGATGGGAAGCAAAGGGTGAGCATGATGTGAAGAGGAAGGACCTGGTAACCAACACCACAAGGCCAAAAGGAGCCCTCCTCAAGCACATCCATGCAAACAAGGGAGTGCCTACAGGACAGCGTTATGGAGAAAGCTCTCTCTCTTTTTCAGGGCATCAGCAGGGCTGGGTGACTCTCTGAAGAACCTGTACACTAATGCACATGGCATGGGGGATGAAGAGGAGGAATTAGAAGTCTGCATGCAGTTATGGGGCTATGACTTCACCAGGATCACGAAAACATGGTGGAAAACACTATGATCATGGGAGGTTCCTGAAAACTGGAAGAAAGCAGGTGTCAAAGCTGTCCTCAAGGTGGGCAAGGAGGAGGAGGCTCCAGAGAACTAGAGGCTGGCCAGCCTCACCTCAGGCCCTGGGAAAAGGTGATGGAGCAACCAGTTGTGAAAACAACTGTTTTCCAGACACACAAAGCACAAGAAGGTGCTTGGGAGCATTTGGTGTGGATTTACAAAGGGGAAATTGTGCTTCACCAAGCTGGTAGCCTTCTGTGAAGAGAGGACTGGCTTGGTGGATGAGGGGAGAGCAGTGGCTGTTGTTTACCTTGACTTTAGCAAGGCTTTCAACTTTGTCTCCCATAGCGTCCTCAAAGACAAACTGATAAAGTATGGGCTAGGGAAGTGGACAGCGAGATGAGCTGAAAACCACCTGCACTGAAAACCAGCTGCACTGCTGGGCTCCAAGTGTTGTGATCAGTGGCACAAAGTCCAAGTGGAGGCCGGTCCCTAGTTGTGTACCCCAGGGGTCGATACTGGGACCAGTCCTGCTTAGTGTCCATGTTAATGACTTGAATGATGGCACAGAGCGCTCCCTCAGCAAGTCTGCAGGCAGTACAGTATGAAGATGGAGCTCTTTGGGACATAAAACACCCCCGAAATACAAAGTATTTCAAATCATGTCAGAAATAAAATCTACTGTTCTCCCAAATGATTATAAGATGTATGGCTAAATTCTGCCACACACTTAGATCTCAATGTAAAAATAAAAATATATTAAAAAAAACCCACCTCATTTAAGGTTTTTAGCTATTTTTAAACTAACTACAAAAGAAAATTACTATTTAACAATCCTAAATTGCTTCTTAAATATGGCTTGCAACTATAAGTCAGGAATAGGAACCGTAGGGTGGGTTGGGGCAACTTCACCTTCCAGACTTTTCCTATAAGGAAATGTAGGGAAGAGGAGCCCATGTCAATGGAAACTATTGCCTATCCACAGGCATCCACAATAACTTACATATTACAGACACTTAAAGGAGCTAAGGATGAAACGATAATTGATGTCATGGAGCTCTCCTAGAAACAGAAACACACTCCATGACACAATTCTGTGAGGACTCCAATTGAGAAGAGCTGAGCTTCACGCAAAAGCAAATTTCTGAAAAGGACTACTTTATTATCAACCTTTAAGATTTCAGCAGTTAATGGTCAATCGGTCAATTACCTGAAATTGCAGTCTACGGCATTTTTAATACTATCTGTAGCCTGTCTCGTAATGGAGGACACTTGCACTGTTTTTAAAAACAGAACAAAGTTAGAAGATTATCAAAGCATTCAATTTAATTTCTCAGGACTATGAACCCATGCAAAAAAATTGCTGTTTCAGAAGTTACTTTTATGCATTAGTCTGTCGTTAAGCACTCCACGTACAGCCCATCCCTTTCAGTATTTAGAGTTTCAAATTAATAGCAAGTTGTTAAATTGTCATTGTGTAATACCACAGGATATGTTAATTGTAAAGAACATGGAAATACAGACTAGGAAAACAAAAAGTGTATTTAACCTTTCAACATGACCCTCTAAGAATCCAATCCAAATACCGACTTTTAGCCACATATCAGATTAAAGTAGTTAAGTTTTGCCACTCATTCAATCCACATAATTCACCTAAAATGATATTGCTCAACAGGAATACATTTCTATTCTAATGATGGGAAAACCTTAATTACAAATGCAACTGAAGCATGTTACCTCCATAAATCCATTACTGCAAAAGAGGCATGCTGATTATTTTTTAAATCCTTAATTTGTCATTTAGACCTACTGTTATCTCATTTGTAAAGAATTCAAAACGCATTTGCACAAAACTAGCTTTCTAAAACATTAACAGTGTTTATAAATCTCTCACT
>NW_010184824.1:13927-34598 GCF_000695765.1 Mesitornis unicolor | reverse complement strand
TACAATTTGACAGGACTGATTTTGTGCTACATACTTTAACTCAATCAATCTTTGACTTCGGAAATTTTCATTTAAATTCTTCATCCCACAAATTCTGTTAAAGAAAGAACATCACAACCTAGAGGTTTTGTTTAATCTAAAAACATAGCTAACAAGCTTTCCTATTTCTAATTACTGTATCTTGAATCATTAATAAAAAACTCGTCTTTCACTCATATGCCAAAGAAGCCTTCTTTCAAAGGTCTCTCTTGCTCTTACTTTTCAGTTTAAACAGGAGGCACCAGCACTAACTTACATTATTGTCACACCAGTCATTCAGTATCCTCATTAGAATGATATCTGAAATGAGACCTGCAGGGTCCTAAGAGAAGTTTTAGTGCCAACATCATAATCCAACCACAGACACTGGTCGACAGTGGCTTGACTTCATCCACTGCTGTCTACTACAGATACAAATGTTGCTAAGCTTCTTTTTAATACTTTTGGATTACTAAAGGTGCCTAAAATAAACCAACCAACCAATCAACCCACAAAACAGAAGGAAAGATAGAGATATGTTACAAGAATGAAAATCCCTGTAAGAATTTTCTGGTATTCTAAACTGGTTTGAACTAAAAAAATATATAAATAAAATCTCAGAATCACAGGCTGCTTGAGATTTGATGGGACCTCTGGAGGTCATGAGGTCCAACCCCCCAACTCAAGTAGGATCACCTGGAGCTGGCTGCCCAGGACTCTGTCCAGATGGATTTTGAGTCTCTCCAAGGATGGAGACTCCACAACTGCCCTGGGCAGCGTGTGCCAGGCCTCAGTGACCCTCACAGTAAAAACGCATCTCCTGATGTTCAGATGGAGCCTCCTGTGTTTCAGTAAGCAACAACAACAACAAAATCTATCAGTCTTACCATTAAAATGACACAAATACCATGAGAAAGGCCCATACACATTTCCATTGTAGAGAACAGAAGAATATCAAGCGCCCATTAAAAAAAAAATAAAAATCAAGAAAACTGAAATTTTTACTTATTTTAAAAAATACATTAAACCTGGTGGTAAAAAAAACCCAAACACCTGCCCACCAACCTCAGGGACACTGAAGAGATACTGCTGCTTTCTGACATGGGTAACACTAATTTTAGTATGTTTTGATTAGCTGCAAAACCAGAGATTTGAAAGAATTTCCCCAGAAAATACACATCCAATATGGCTGATAAGAGACATCTGTTCTTTTGCAAGGCAGGGTACCTTGGAGTCCTTTACATTTATCAACCTATAAACCCTATATTTATTTTGACCATATGAACACACAAGCATTTATAGGAAGATATACACTTTAATATTCAAAGTCAAGAACCAACCACAATCTAAGCAAGCTCAATAAAAATATTATACTCTAAAATATTATCTAGAATGGACTTTATTACATTTTTCTCAAGCTTATGATCTTATGATACTGGCAACTACAATCTTAAAGAAAAAAACAGACTAAAGGGAACCTTGACAGTTCATCTATTAGCCCATCACTGTATGGTTATTCAAATCAACTACATTTAACTGCATGTCTATAATGGATCAGATGTCCCATACACCTGAACTACTATGATTTTTCTGTTTCAGTTCTCCCTTTTCATGAGCAGTTGCTCTGCTACAATCCATCACATAAGAAAACTGTCACAAAGCTGAAATATGGGAAATTAAAAGTATTTGAATATTTATTTGATTAAAGTATAGAAGATTATCCTTATTTGGTTAAAGTACAGAAGATTATCCAGTAGAAGAGAAAAGTAATTAACATCTAATTTCAAAGCTTTTCAAATGAGCCTCATCCCAACCACACTGTAAGAGTTCTACACTAAAGAAGTTTCTCATTTTCATTCAAAAAGGCACACCTGGCAGACCAACAACTGACGAAAGAGAAAGCAGAAGACAAGGAGGCATTCAGATAAAGCAAAAAACATGTTCCCCACTCTCTTCCACATGCGCTTGCAGTCATATCATCAACTAAGTAACATCTGACTAAATGAGGTACACTCACCCTAACAGAGAGCACTAATTTAACAGGTTAGATAGAGGAGAAAAGATATTTAAATTGCCTGGAAGTTGAGCAATAGAAACAACTTACAAAGCCTGCAGCATACAGACTTCTGCAGTGACTTTTGAAAAAGAGTTTGCTGACACTGCTGGTGGTTGAATTTTCAAGCTTAAAGCCAGAAACATTGTGCAGGTAAATTTTCTACAACAGCAGAACAGAATCTCCAGTCAAAGCTGGTCATTTACAGTGGGCCTGTCTTCCACCACCAGGGTACGGAGTCGAGTTCCCAGCACTGCCACAACATGCGTGCAGTTGGGACTTCTGCAAAAGATATTGCCTACTTTGAGAAAACATCTGCTGTTCATCAAACATTTTTATTTCCATAACTGCAAGCACCCTTTTCTCCTACAGCTTTTCACTGTGCTGCAGAAGACACCATATGCAACAGCAGGAAAACACAATGACCAAAGACTTCTACCGGATCCTTCGAGGACATGACAAGTCTTCCAAGCATCTTCATAATACAAGCAAATGGTTCATGTATTAGAAGAAAATACCAAAGGTTGTTACCAATACAGAAATTCTACAGGATGAGAATAATGAAGATACTGGCTAGCAATGAGTCTTCAAAAACTGGGTAAAACGAACATGGAGTGAAAGTCAGTCTGGGGCTCACACCACAGCCAAGCCTACTAAAAAAGCAATGATTCAGGGGAAAACATTAAAACCAGCAAACATTTTATTCATCTTTCAAAGGACAAGATTTCACAAAACCCACATCTGATCTCAGTAGTGAGCAATATTTTAAGGCGCTTGTGAGGCAGGCATCTTCCATGGTAATGTCCCCTTATAGGACAACTGGGGACAGCTACACCCACGAAGCACAGCTGTCCCATGAGTCCAAGTTCCCAGTGAAGACCCAAAGGGAGGACATTACGACATTTAAAGATAAGCTGTCCCTCACCCCCCTCTGCCAAAATAACAGATGTATCTTGGAGCAGGCGCAGCTTCAGAAAAATACTCCAATTGCTGCTCCTGCTGCGGAGATGGGAATTTATGACGGGCTACGGGAAGCACCCCACTGGCCTCAACTCTGAAACACCGATGAGGGCTGCATCGTAAAGGACTTGCACACTGTGAGGGACTGCCAAGCATACCATAAAACAAGAACACCGAATTACAATCTTAATCTTGCTTTGAGGCCCTGTATTTTCAGCCCTCAGCATAGCTTTTTCCCCCCCACAGAAAGCATTAATGTCAAAAGGTTCATAGACTCGGCTCACTGATTGATTCCTAGACTTACTGATTTGTAAGGCTAATTAAGACATGGCCAAACTGTGTCCATGTCTTACTTAACATTAGTGTTCATGCAAGTTTCACACAATCTGATTAAAATTGACTAAAAGTGTCTTACTTCAGTAATCACTTAGACAGAATGAATTTTACATTAGCAGGATCAAGCACACGTCAGGCCTCAGTGGAAATGAAAAGGGCTTATAGTAATAGGATTTATAAATCCACCACATTAGGTTAATGGCTAAATGATTTACATGTAACTTTTCCCCCTCCTCCTCCTCCTCACCCTTCAACTCACACACAAAAAAAAATCCTATATTTGGCACTTTTAACTATGAGTGCCAAAGCAAAACCAGCCGTTCTTTTTAATTAGCTGAAAATTAAAAAGCCATGAGTGATCCTTCATTAACTCTTTCATGGCAGAAAGAATCAATTAGATTTTTATAAAGCCAGAATGCTTGAAGACCCTAATGACCCATTTCAAACACACACAATGAGCTAGCTACACGCACATAATGAAGCTCAAATGGTTTGAACCAATAAATATGCAATTCATAAAAGTGAGATCCTTATTCCTCAGAAAATTGGCAGTAATGGAGTTCTTCATATGAATATTTTCAATTGCACGGAAGACTCTAAAAGCCCTTGCTCTTTCTCAGCCAGCAATTCAATCCAACAGTTGGTAGCAGTTACTAATGACGCTGGGATATAGATGGCTTAAAGCCAACCTTCCCTCTTTGCAAGTGCTGGAATGTCCTACACCATGTGGTAAACCAGGTGCTTTGTTTTGTTCTTTTGGCAGCTGAAGCTTTTATTTGCTGGAAATTTGAAAACAAAGTCATTCAGCTGAGCCCCTGCAGCAACAGACATTTCATCTCTCTCATTCACCAGATACAGCACAGAAGTTCAATCTGCAAGTCCTACCTGTCCCTCACCTCTCCCAAAAGCTCATACTAGGTCAGGCAGGAAGAGTGAAAGTTTAAGTTAAATGCACACCACCCTTATTCAGCAAAAATTAATTACAAATTCTTGGATAACAAGGTCAACATTTCTCAGTGATACAGTGCTTTACATTTTCAGGTCACTGTACAGACATTAATAAATGAATCCAACACCAGGACTAAGGTTAACTGCCAACACCACATATTTAAAAATAACTTATCAAGCGTCTACCTGTTGTGACCAGGCACAATGACATTACCACCACCTCACTTTCTTTTCACAGCATTAGATTGCCACCCAATCAAGCAGCACCCCTCTCTCCTTCCCTCCTATACAGCCCAGGCCAGGAACACAGTGGCCCTACGCACTCAGGGGTACCAAAAAGTTAGGGTTTATAGACACCAGTCTGCTTCTCTTGGGAAATCATGGCACTTCACTTTTTTATCCACGCAGGGCCTATGATAGATGAAAGCACCTCAGAAGGAAGCTGCTTGTTTTCCAGCCCCTGCCCAGTGGCCCAACAAAAGCAGCAGCAGAACCCATCCCAGTCCTCTCCTCTCCCTCGGCCCCCTGGGTATCAGGTTCACATTCTTTCCCCACAAACACTTGTCCGGTGTCACACAAAAGAGTGACCAACAAACCTGATACAGGACCGTTACATTCAGACAGCGAGGCACCACACAATGACCTTTAGAAGAACGATATTAACAGGTGGCTGGTGTCTAATACAAATAATTATATTACACTTTAGCAGCGTGGACCAAAGTGGAAACACATTGTCTTGTCATCAGCAATTGAATAAGCCAAAGCAATGTTACCAGAATACCCTTTTAACACTCCTCTTTTTCCTTCCCAACTACAGAGAATGCCTCCCGTCGGGGAGCACGGCTGATGAGCTCCCCACTTTATCACAAGGTACTGCATTTGAAAATTTCACCAGGGTATGTGACATTTCCATCTCTAAGCAAAAAGAGCCCTGCCACCCTTTGGAGATCACACAGGAATCCTTCACAATTAAATTCAAGTGTTGTTTATTAATTTACTCTCTCTTCCCTCTTGGAAGCAGCCCACTGAAAATACAGCCCTACTTCAATTAAAAAGAAAGAAGCTGGTAACATAGGTGCTCCTGAACAAAGTTCTTCAAAACCTGGAAGGAAAACTACACTACAAACGACCGAATTAATCGCCCCTGCTCACTAATTAGTTTTTCCAACATCAATCATCTCAAGTTAGCAACAGTTTTCATCAACCTTTAACCCCGAGACAAGTCGCTGTTTTGACAGGACGGACAGCTGTGGCAAATGGCCGCAACGTTCTGGGACAGACAGCAATTTCTGACCACATCCACAGCCAAACTCCATCTCGCCAGGGTGCAGAGGAGGCCCACGGCCTGCGCTCCCCTGGCCCTCAGAAGGCTTGCACAGCCATCGGCAAGTCAGCCTGCACCACATGGGGCCAACCGGCAGATCAGCCTCCTGTCAGCTGCGGCACGGCCAACACTTAAGCTGCTTAAAGGCTTCTCATTCTTTGCTTCAGAAAGGGGAGGGCAGGTTCAAGGACACTCCAGCCTGTCTAGTGTATAGGAGGGAGAAAGCTAGGAGATCGCACCTCAAAACAAGGGGGTAAGCGGTAACTCACAGCTCAAACATCCACACGCAGACAGATGGTGGAAGTACTTGGAAAAAACAACGAAAAACACATCTACAAAGAAATGCATTGAAGAAAGACACTGCTTAATCTTTCATGCCATGGTGCAAGTCAGTTCAGCCTTCTGCTCCCACGGGAACAGGCAACAACCCACGAGCAGCGCACTCATTTGTTCATTAGGAAGCCGCTGGCAAATGCCTTGGTTGGGCTGGAAAAGCAGCGCGGGGACAGAATAAAAGGAGCGCTGGCGCAGGATGCGCTGCTGGGTATGGCTCAGGAACTGCAAACCACCATGCATGGCCAGAGCATCCTGACAGACCCAGAACATCACCCCTCTCAGGGGAAAAGCAAGTCCTTGCTCTCCAGGCAGAAAACTGTCTCTTGTATTTGCATTAGCCAGAAAGCAAACCCAAGTGTGGCCTGCAGCTCCCACCTTCATTCTCTTGAAAGAAACGCCAGTTTGCAGCAGCCAGGCAGATGCTGCTGGCTGGCACCCACATCACCCCGGAGTTCGTCAGCTGCCTGTCCTCACCTCCTGCTCTCTGGCATCCCCTCCTCACCTGCCCCACACCCCAAACACCTCACTTTAATCCAAACAGGTGTGAGAGGTGAATTTTACACAACAGCTTTGGGAACTTAATTCCAGGCTCCCATCTTGATCTATAAGCAACACAGTATTCCATTAGGCCAGAAAATAAGCACAGTGGTGATGACAAACTTGGGAAGGAACTAGAAGCACAAAATGTGGATGCTTTGGCATTGAAAACATCTAACACTTTAGGGGACAAGGGGAGGAGAAAGAGTTACTAAAATAAACAAGAATTTGTAAGGAAGGCAAGTTGGCACAAAATAAAGTTCAGTTGTGCAAAATGTCTCCAGTATCCTTATATACGTAAAAGTACATAAGACCTGCTCCAAAAGGCTTTCCACCACCACAAAAGAATTACTAGGAGTATAATTGGATCATGCTCAGGCTCTATGAAGCCTCTCTCTCCATGTCTGTGTGGTCAGTAAAAAAAAAGTAATTGCATTTTTTTCTGGGTAAATGAAAGGAGAACTTTTCATGAGAAACAGAAACCTTTATTAAACAATATAGTGCTCATTTTGTGCAATTACCTTTTGCCATCTTTCTGGCAGCTTTATGATTCCACGCTCAAATGATCTGATATCCTCACCAGCAGTGAAGGTTGCACCATCCAAGCTGTTTTGTAAAGAATGAAACAAGTGGCAGTCTGATGGTGCCAGGTCTGGCAAATCTGGTGGATGTGGTAACACATCCCATCCAGGCTGCAACAATTTTTCACAAGTCACCAAACCTGTATGTGGTCTAGCGTCATCATGGAGAAACACAGCACCTTTGCAACTCACCAATTCTGGATGCTTCTGTTTGACAACATCATATAATTTCTCCAGCTGACAACAGTACACATCCAGATTAATGGTTTGGTTCCTTGGAAGCAATGCAAAATAGACACCACTTTTGAAATCCCACCAGACTGACAGCATCACCTTCCTTTGGTGAATATCTGCTTTTGAAGTGCTTTGAACTGGTTCATCACACTTGCTCCACAATCTTTTTTGTTCGCTGTTGTAGACAATGCATTATGTTCCTCATTGTTGCAGGTAATCCATTTTTCATCTCCTGTTATCATACATTTCAAAAAGGGATGGTTTTCTTCATGTTTCAAGAGAGAACTGCAGATGTCAACATGCTTAGTGGTATTAATTTATTTAAGTTCAATATCGAGCTTCCTAAGATATCAAACTTGTTTTAAATGGTTTTCAGTGCTTGATTTCAGTATTTTAAGATTATCAGCAATCTCTTGTGTTGTTAAACATCGATTGGATTTGATCAATGCCTTTATTTTGTCATTATCAACTTCAAATGGCCTTCCTAAGCGTGGTGCACCTCTAACACCAAAATCTCTGGACTGAAACGTAGTTTTAAGGCATCTTCACCATATGCATCCCATAACTTTTTATGAGCTTGCACCGTGTTTTTTCCTTTTTGGAAGTAACACAGCAAAGTATGACAAAAATGTTCCTTTTGATTTTTCATTTTGAAATCAACGCCAAATAAATAATTGTTAACACGATCATGCATGTTCCTTTTCTAAAACAAGCTTGAACCGCCAGCTGTCAAGCTACATAATGAACTTCTGGTTTAAAATGCAGTTAGTTACATTTCAAGACATGTATGTCCATCTATTAAAAAACGCAATTACTTTTTGGCCTACTCAATAAAATTGCATGAGCCCAGTATTTACAAAATATGTACTATTTTACATTAAGACACATACAATCACAATTCAATGCCGCACTAATACCTATGCAAGTCAGAAATTAACCCCAAAGCCTGCCTATCAGTTCAGAAATGTGCTAGAAAGGCATAAAAAACCCAACATTCTTCCATGCAAGGAATATACTGAGCAAATGATCAGAAGTACTTCTTAAGCAGACACTCAGAATTGTGATAAATAATACTGCACGAAGAAAAGACATCTGATTTAGATTTATTAGTAGATTAGCAATAGGTATACTTATCACATCCCCCAGAAGACCCTGAGCTTCGTAGGGATATGAACATTACCTTGAACTACAGACAAGAACAAAGTCCTGAAGAGCACACTGCCTTCAAGTCACCCACTTTCTCAGTATTAACAGTCTTTAAAAAGGAGCAGATTGTAATGAACTCCTTGAGACTCTCCTTTGGGGTTCAGGCACTGGGATAACAATGGCTTGCTGCACATCAGGAAGTGTCTCTGGCCAACCACGACACCCAGGAGACACATCCAGCTACGCCAGAGAGCTGTGCCCACTGCAGTGGGACAACATAGTCCTTAGTCATGGCACAGCACTCAGACGTCACTGTCACAGCGTACCCTCCTTGCAATTCACCTTCTTCACAAGGGTGCTCCTGCTATCCATAAAACCTTGGACCATCCCAACAGCAGAAGCTCTCGAGTATCCAATGTATACACCCAAAGTCTCCCCTAGCTTGTACAAGAAAGTTGATCTAAACAGACTGTGGTCTAGCGGATCTTCTGGTCACAACACCCCGTTTCACCTCAGAGTCTGCAAAATAGGCAACTTGCAGTAAGCACAAAAGCAGTTAAAACCTACAGGGATTCCTAAATATTAAGATATTTCTGTTTACTCCATTAGGAAGTTTTCTGTTTAGAAAAATTATTTAATAACTTCAAAAATTCATGACATGAGGTACTATCCATAAAGCAGAAAACATAAAAGCATACAAAATTTATTTGCATATTCAGAGGTTAAATTAATTATAGCACAGGTAATTTGATCCCTCCTGAGAGTGAGTATGGTCTGAGAAAAGAGACAAACTGATAATCAGAGTTATAACTATATAATAAATAGTAAACATTTCAAGATTGAACTGAGACAAGTGAAGCATCACTTGCTCCTTGCACAATGCCTTACAGAGATGCAGATTATAGCAAACCATTTCCTTAAAACAAACGAGGTACCAGATTGTGAACACCTGGGAAGGAATTGCAGAAAATCTCTTATAAACTTCTCTTATAAACATAAATTACAGATGTCGAGCTGAACCTCACCCACCTGGGACGTCAGGCATCTACAGAATGTTTATGCTTGACTTCTCAGCCTGGCGATGGTCTCTGCCACTGCAGGAAACCCAAAGAACACAATTGCTTCAAAACTTTATGGAGCAAAACTGAAGCAGCCTGCAGTGTCCTGCATGGCAAAAAGGTCTACAAAGTAATCCAGGACTGAGACACTAAGTCCAGTCCCCCAAAAACACATCATATAATCCTGTTCATACAAATATCTGACTCCCTTTTAAATAGGGTGAAGTTAGGGCGGTTTTTTGGTTTGGGTTTTTTTTAACTTCAGTGGCCATGACAGACAATTTGAAATAGATATTTGCTCCTCATTAAGCCTCATTTCAGGGCCCCTATCACTACTACCTTAAAAATAATTTGTGTTTCAAAGGGAAATCCTAGGGAAAAATGTATTTTGTTGGGTCAGAGGAGTATTGTCATGATGGCTGCTTGATTATTCCCTTGAGGTAGACAGACTAAATAGGAAGCTTTAACATTATTCAAGCAGATGGGTTATTAGACACATCACATCAACTTTAGTAGAGTCAAACAAGGAAACTTGGTTTCAAGGCTGCAATACCAAAATTAATCCACTGCTGAGGAACCTTCTACATTATCAAATAGACGTACTTGATAGATACCACTAGAAGCATCACATCTACAGTGCAATGATTTACCAAAGCAGCCCTACTTTTCCTTCTCTACTGAAAAGTGTAAAATGACAGATGAGTACTGCATTCTATGTATAGGTTTTGGCCAAGAGAACACAAACTACAAAACTACCTTTATAAACTGAAAAAAACCTAGATTAAATTCAACAAGAATGGGAAAAAAAATAGTGGTTTGGGAAATAATTGGCTAGCCAGCCAGGTAGCAGTAGAAGTAAGAATAGTAGGTCATGGATTAAAGAGAAATAAATATTATATCACTGCAACTAAAAACCCCCACATGTTTCTGGACTGTATCAACAGTTACACTGGCACAGAACAGATGAGGCCAGTAGCGAGGTCTTTGGTGATTGATGTATTTATTATGCATTGGATGAGACAGAGACTGATGAGAGCGTCAAGACGTCCTGCTTTGTTGGGACCATGAGGTTGTCTTTGTTCACTAAATAACTAAGACAAGTTGGACAAGACCTGCCATCTACTATGTAACAGTGTTATAAACTGGAGCATAAGCAGTTATTTTTCATGTGCCTGGAGCTAGACCAGAAGCGAGTTTAATTTATAAATATTTATGAATATTAAACTGGACTGTCCTTTCTGTAATAAATGCTCACAGTAAAGACTGGCTGAACAGCCAAAGGAGCTCCCTGTGGAAGCTCTGGTCTTCCTGCGCTAGATGTTACAAACAAACTGTGCAAGTACAGATTTCACAGCTTCAGGAATACAGCTCAGATTAGGGGACGGATTCTGTGATTTCTGAGGCCTGCTCCAAAACTATTTTCACACTCCCAAGCCCCTGCCACTGCCTGGTTTTCATTTGGGAAATAATAACCTCAATGCTGAGTACACGTACTTACACATTTGCCTCCTAAAAAGGTATTTGGGCATGCAACTGTAACTTAGAGACGAATTTCACGGTCAGAACTGACCATACAAAGCTGGTGAAGAGTCTGGAGCACAAGTCCTATAACGACTGGATGAGGGAACTGGGGTTGTTCAATCTGGAGAAGAGGAGGCTAAGGGGAAATACTACCACTCTCTACAACTACCTGAAAGGAGGTTGTAGCAAGTTGGGGATCATTCTCTTCTCCCAAGCAGCAAGTGACAGGGAAAGATGAAACAGCCTCAAGTTGCACCAGAAGAGGTTTAGGTTGGGTATTAGGAAAAATTTCTTCAACAAAAAGGTTGTCGAGCACTGGAACAGGCAGTCCAGGGAAGTGGTGGAGTCACCATCCCTGGAGGTATTTAAAAGGCGTGTAGATGTGGCACTCGGGGACATGGTTTAGTGGTGGTCTTGGCAGTGTTAGATTAGCAGTTGGACTCTATGATCTTAAAGGTCTTTTCCAACCTAAATGATTCTGTGATTCTTTGAACTGAAACAGGCACTTAGGTTCCCCTGCGTTTCACAGGCTGCACATACTTTAAGCTGCAGTGCCCTGTACTTCCACATCTGTAACTCCTCACCTGAATAATGGTTATGACAATGTCATGAGGATATTTGTGTTCTGCACTCCTCATCTTTTTGATTCTGGGCAACTACAGTCTATAGGCTGAATCAATGGGCTGAGGCCAACTGGATGAGCTTCAACAAGGCCAAGTGCCGGGTCCTGCACTTCGGTCGCAATAACCCCATGCAGCACTACAGGCTTGGAGATGAGTGGCTGGAAAGCTGCCAGGCAAAAAAGGACCTGGGGGTGTTGGTGGACAGCAGGATGACCATGAGCCAGCAATGTGCCCTTGCGGCCAAGAATGCCAATGGCATCCTGAGGTGTATCAGAAGTGGGGTGGTTAGTAGGTCGAGAGAGGTTCTCCTTCCCCTCTACTCTGCCCTGGTGAGACCACATCTGGAATATTGTGTTCAGTTCTGGGCGCCTCCGTTCAAGAAGGACAGGAAGTTGCTTGAAAGAGTCCAGCACAGAGCCACAAAGATGACTGAGGGAGTGGAGCATCTCCCTTATGAGGAGTGGCTGAGGGAGCTGGGTCTCTTTAGCTTGGAGAAGAGGAGACTGAGGGGTGACCTCATTCATGTTTATAAATTTGTAAAGGGCGAGTGTCAGGAGGAAGGAGCCAGGCTCTCCTCTCTGATGTCCAATGACAGGACAAGGGGCAATGGGAGCAAACTGGAATATAGGAGGTTCCATGCGAACATGCGGAAAAACTTTTTTACTGTGAGGGTGACAGAGCACTGGAACAGGCTGCCCAGAGAGGTTGTGGAGTCTCCTTCTCTGGAGACATTCAAGGCCAACCTGGACACGTTCCTGTGTGACCTGGTTTAGGTGATCCTGCTCTGGCAGTGGGGTTGGACTGGAGGATCTTTCGAGGTCCCTTCCAACTCCTGAGATTCTGTGAATTAAATGTCATAATTGTAAATACTAAAGATTCGAACAAAAAAAATAATCCCTAAACAGTAGGTATAATACCTAACCTTAAAATATCTCAAATTAAATCTTGTCTTCAGAACTATTCCTATAAAGTTGACTCACTGCATGTGCATCAGTGTTTAAAGTCTTTATAATGTTTCTGCATACTCTGGATTCTATCTTGTAAGCTGATACTATTCAAAGAAGGCAAAATTACTATGGGTACAAAGAACTATCCACTGTAAAATTCCACAGATGCTCCTAATAAAACATATAAGCAGCCTACCAAGCAAGGTAGTTATCCACCCTTTTCACCTGAAACACAGTGACATCTCTAAAATCCATATATGGGACATGCCCATGCACAAAGTACACTCCTCAATCTGTTAAACTTCTTCTCAGTTTCTAGGAATATAAGTGACAGAAAGAGAAAATTAAGGAGATCTGGTGGTTAGCCTTTTTTCATTCCTGGAAACAGGACTTTCCTGGGATGAAATAAATACCTGACCTGCTGCGTGCAGTTCCTGAAAGATGGTCCTAAATAAAGATCTGCACGTGGGCTGTAAAGAGGAGCTTAAAATAGTATCAGAACCCAGATCAAGACACTTAAAAATCTGGAGATTCAGCACCTGAACCTTCTCCTGATGACACTTTGAAGAGTGACCAACAAGAGGTGTATGTTGGCACCGCTCAAACAACTATTACACAGTTTCACCATTGTAATTTTCCCTTTTTTTCACTCATGAAAGTCATCTTCACTTGTAATTAGTTTCTGATATAAGCCCTACCATCTTAAATATAAGCTTAGAAATTAAATAGGCATTAATAATGCTTTATACTTACTAGATAATATTAATCCGTTAAATTTATTCTTTCTTTTATCAGACAATTGTAGGCTGATACAAGCCATGTTATAGTACGGAATAACTACTTAGGGGTTACATTCCTATGCAGTCCAGCAATTCCCATGACTCTAAATTTTCCACTTTAGCCAAATCACAACTTCAGTGCAAAAAAAGTTTAATGAATGTCCATGCTAGGTGGTCAGTCTATTCTAGGAAAATGAGAGATGACCTTCACTCTACGAGCAACTGGTTTATGCTGTCCAGCTATGCGTACGAAGGCATTCTGTGTTTGCTTTGATGGCTTGCACATGCCAGGGGTTGATGTCATTGATAGATCATGGCTATTGACATTGCTAGCGTTCTCACACAAAAACTTTATTAGCATAACACAAGATCTGAAAGTGTGCTACCCGCTTTCTAAAAAATCTTCCCGTCTGCTGCTGGGTGACACAGGTGGATCGCCTTCCCTCGCCTGTTCGCTAGGATACAGCGGGCACTCGAACTCCCTGGGAAGGGTCTGGCCGCATCTGTCTTGCACGAAGGCTTTGGTTATGAGATAATGACTCTGGCCTTGTTAATTCGCAGCAAAAATCGAAAATGAAACCACCGAATAAGCCAGGTTACCTAGTAATATAGCACATTATAACAGCAATGATTGCATATAAATTTTGAACCCCCTTTAGTGCCAATTAATTTCAAAAGCATTAGCACCAACAGTAAACGAATATGAAGCAGTTTAACTAATTAAAGCTTACTACGTAACAGGCTTGTAGCTTCAATTATCATTTTTCATCTTAGTCATCTGAAACAGTAATGATATGTACCAGCTGGAAAACATTTACAACAGGGGCTGCCTAGTCCCACAGCAACAGGTAAATGAAGCAGTTTTTGAAACTATGTCATGCACTTTCCTAGGAAAAGTGCTAACTAAGCCTTACCAACAGAGACAAACAGCAGATGGCAACAAATGTGCCAAGAGACATTTCATCCTCCAGGAAGAGTTCAACATTCTGATGAGAGAGGCATCAGCAAAAAAGGAACTGAGTTGGAAGCACAACTTCCACCAATCTTGCCCAGCTGCTCTCTTCTATAGGAAAGAAATGAAGAAAAAACACTCCAAACACAAAACCAAGGCCCAAACCTAGCCAAGCGGTGACTCCCACCCGAATGCACAGACTTCACATGTAGCCCATCTACGCTTCTTTCCCAGGAAGTCCAGTACCAGGTGCAGCATGACAAGGCAGCTGAAGCCCTTTCCCCTACAAGAAGCTTCCTTCTCAGCCGCCAGTAAAAAGGAATTTGTTTAAATCCAGACACTGACTCTCAAGTTTGACTTACAGAGAGCTTGGGCTATTTTTAACTGTACATATAGAATAAATATCCAAGGTTTTTTGACTTCTACCGCAGTTTTGGACTTGGTGGACTCACAGAGAAAGTTGCTTGCTCTCCAGTGTGACACAGTATTTCTCTTTACCACTTCTGAGCATTCCCTGTTTCCAGGTTCTTTTTCTGACTTGAAGACCATAGCTATCTTCTCCAGATCAACTTATTCTTGACATTGAACTTTCAAACACACCGACTGTACTAAACACTGAGCTTCAAGGCTCTGCAGTTACCAGAGAAGCTGCTAGCATTTTTGGACAATTATTCCCCTCTTGAAGTACCCATTGACAATACCACTCCTCTCTTCATTCCCAAGCACACCAAAAGGGATGATTCAATTTTTGTTTGGGAAGAAACATGGAAGACAAGAAAGAGGAAAACAGAAATACAGTAATAAGAAGGAAATAAATAATTTGCTGTCTAGGAAAATCCATTTCAGTTCATGCTATACTTTTTTCCAAACATTTTAAGTACAGCTGACTTAACATTTAAGCACCTGTGCCCACTACATTTAAAAAGCAGTTAAAAACAAAACACGTAAAGGAGTTCTTCATTATGGGTGCACATATTGGCTCAGGTTTTCCCAAACTGTGTCTCCCACAGCATTCACTGCAACAGCTCAGAACCTCACAGAGTACCAAGTCTTCCCTCTGTGGGACAAGTGTGAGTCACTGGTCTCTTTATGGTGGATAACTGGAATCCTAAAACAAACATTGGCCATTACACAAATATTGAAAATCAAAGGCAAAACCCAACACATCCATGTTATGCAAAGAATGCAAGAAGTTGGGGTTTTACTTAAGAAAAACTTATCAGACCATCAAAATCCAAGCACCATTAACAATGCCTGCTTCCAACACTCTCTGAAGAGCTAAAATGGTGAAATAAGTACCGTGTTCTATATAACTGCAAAAAACCCACTTATGCTCAAGAGCGCATAGCAAGTCTGTGATATTCTATGTGCAACACAAACTATTAATAAACTATTAACCCCAGTTCCTCTCAGAGAGGGGGCAGACAGCCAGCCACAAAGCAGGCTTTCCTTAAGTTAAGATGGAAAAGGCCAGGGACAAATACTAAGTCACTACTGATACTTGATAATTGTGATAATCTACTACTATGCATGCCTTGCATGCTCTTCGAAGCAAAAAGGAGTTGCTTGGCTTAGCAGGGAGGCTCTCCCCTATTCTGCAGACCATCTGAGCCAAGAGCTATGCGGTACTGTATGGAATAACAGGAGGATCATTTCTGGAATAGTCAAATAAATGCCACTTCATACTGCTTTACCCATCCAGATCTCCTCTGGCAGATCTAGTCCTTTTTCCATTTTAAGGAAAAAAAGGAGGAAAAAAAAAAAGTGAAGCAAGATCTACATGGGGAAGCAGATAACTGACTTTACATAAGCCAATATAATAAACATCACACAACAAACATTCATTCCTACAGTGAAAATTAATGAAAAGGAAACTGGGACAGCTGCACGGTCCAAAATTGGCACTGATGTTCAGAGAAGGAATAGGATCCCTGAAACTATTACTAGATGGGTCAGGAATCCCTGGCAAAAAATCAAACAGTTTCTTAAAAAAAATTGCTGTAATTTAACACAGTATTTATGACAGAGCAAAGTGACACAAGCTTACACTTCAGGCTGAAAACTGAGACACACAAACAAAAGCTACAATTTATTAATCTTCCCTTGGTCAGCATGTCAGAAGCCCATCTTTCCAGGGAAAAAAAACCCCAACCAAAATCAGATGATTTGCTCATACTTGAAAGATGAGAGGCTTTCGTAATTGTTTTCTTCAAATATCTGAATAATCGAATAATCAAATCAATGTTCAAGATCTATCACCAAAGCATCAGATGGCAAAAGAGCTATACACTACAGGAGGGTGAGGGGAAAGGGAGAGTTATTTTCATTTGAATGGAAGAAAAAAGATTTATATTTACTATGTGGATATAAAATAAGCCAAGATTAGGCCAGAATCTTCCACGGAAGTTTAAGAGCAATGAAAGAACCCCATTAAGCCCCTATAAAGTGCAAATATCTCCTAGCCATAGAAGGAACCAGTTTCATTAAGAAGTTACTTGGAAGGAAGTAAAAGGAAAGCATCTGCCCCCCTTCCCATCAGGCACCAGTTCCAAATATTCTACCACCAGCTGAAGAGCTGGTCTTACAGAAGCGCAGAAATTGTAGCCTACTGCAAAAAGGTATCGAGAAATACTGGTCCACCTTCCCAAATACCATGCAAATTCAGAGGAAAATTTCATGTGCACCAGCTTTTCCCTAATTTTTTTAGAATCAGTGGGAAGTTTCCCACTGTAGGAGTATCACAGCTAATTCAGTTTATACATATACATATGTCAGCTTAACACATTTTTTTAAAAGTAGCATCTTTTATAATCCTCTACCCTTGATTCAGCAAGACATTTTTATTCCAGGATGAAGTGTTTCAGTCCCCTAAATTCGGCCCAATCTTGCGAGAAGTCAGAAGTATTGTTCAGTGATTTACATAAAAGCATTTCCACTGAACTAAGCAGCAGCTGACAGATAGGGTAAATGGGTTCCAGATAATACTTAAATAGCTGTGCTAACTACACCACACAGAGACTGGAACATGATCCCTTTCTCAAATCCTCAGAGTAACCATCCAGAACATTAAAAGAAGAGGGGGGAAAAAAATCCAAACCAACAACTGGTGGAAGCCATAAGACAGCACGTAAAGGAATTTAAAAAAAAAACACCCCAAACATCCTGCATAAAGGAGGTAATCTCAATTAATGAGATGCCATAATGATCTTCTCCCAGTCTGCTAGAAGTGAGCAGTAGTTAATAACTTCACAGATTTCCTCCAACCCTTTCTAAATCGTTACTGCTCCGTCATCCTGGGCCACTGCCAAGAACGTGGATCTTCAGGACACCTGTCAATTAACACATTCCTACAGAAAGCAGGCTCGTCTTCTCTCTCTAAACCTATTAAAAATTAACGATCATAAAGAGCAATCAGATCAAAAACCATGGCAAAATTAAAATTAGAAGCAGCTTCTTGAAGGACAACAGTCTTCAATAAAAAAACCTCACGAAGAGCTGCGTCCCTGCTGAAGCAACTATATACATACTTTGAAAGATGAACTACATGATGTAATAGACCTTTTTCCAACTCCAGCATCTGTGGTATACAGTAGTACCTGCCAAAATGACTGACCACCTGACGGACAATTGTGTGTAAGAGTCAGATCTAAAGCTTTTCTCTAATCAAAGCTTTCTGCAGGGGTTCTCAGTCTAAGTACAGGCCTCTCATTGATTTTTCTTTAGCTCCAGGATGACTACTTTTAACTCTAAGTTGAAAAATACAAAGTTATGCATTGAACCAAAAAAACAGCTACAATATGTATTAGAACACCAAGGCTGAAGAACTATTCTGATTTAAAGAGCAAATGGCATTTGCCTAAGCTCAAAGACACCGATGATGCCAAGTTCTGAGGGAGACAGGGAGGAGAAAGGGGAGAAATCAAGGAGGTCACTTGAAAATCTAAACACCAGCTGCCATTGACTTCTATCTGGGTTGCTCAAAAATCAAAGGGTACTGCCAAGGAAGTTCTAGATTCAACAAGTAAAATTCCAGCCAGAGTAAAATGAACAGGAGGGCTGTGATACGCTTGAGCACAGGGCTGGGATGCCCCTGTGGTTTTGTGGCAGTCTTCCACACGCTAATTCCAAATTACAGTAGAACAAAGCCTGTGACAGTTTGATAACCCAGTAAAATTAAAAGCACCAAGGAAGAAGAATGAAGTTAACACTGAAATAATTCTTTGTGCTGAAGTCAGTCAGAGAAAACAGAAAATAAATTATTAGCGTGCCAACTGTGGTATGTCCTAATAGAATAAAGCCACACACAGGATAATTCAGAGTACCAAACTTAAGGGCAAAACAGCCCATGTATAGAGCGATTGCCATAGTTATCCTTCTCCCTGGCAACTGTTCTGCAGATTTACTTTCCTTGGATAGATTAAAAAAATTAAAATAAATAAATAAATAAAAAGTACTTCAAGGTCTTCTATATCTCTATCACAAAAACCCTTCTTACCCAAGCATTTCAGGAAACACGACCTTGAACTTCAGCAAAGCAGATTACTACCCAGTCCTGCTGTCCTGACAATTTTCAAAGAGTTTAAACTCTCCAACTTCCGGTCTGTTTCATGAACAAGACAAGTAATTAGGAAGAAAGAATTAAATTAACAAGGCATGATCAACCTGAATCAGTCATGCAACTGTTTGGCTACGGCTGCCTGGTCCTGTCTCAGCCGGAACCAAGAATCATCATTCATAAAGGCTGCATGTCAAAGGAA
This sequence comes from Mesitornis unicolor, assembly GCF_000695765.1. Lineage (NCBI taxonomy): Eukaryota > Metazoa > Chordata > Aves > Mesitornithiformes > Mesitornithidae > Mesitornis > Mesitornis unicolor. The sequence goes on along the minus strand of NW_010184824.1, from coordinate 15,488 downwards.
CATCGGTTTTGGAGGGTTTTTTTATGTTTTGGGGGGTTTGAGGTTTTTTTAGACCAGGGTTTACCAACCATTATTATTGAAATTTTTTACGTTTCTCCAGTCTCACATAATCACCACGACTTGCACAAGCTCACACAGGAGTGACTGCCAGGGACTAATCCCCACAGTAAGGTTCAGATGACGTTCCAACATTCACTGTTTTTGATGAGAGCAGCTTGACAAGCACCACATTTCAGTGATGCAAATAGGAACCCTCCCCACCTCAACAACCTAAAAAACTACTTCTTCCTCTTTTTAATGTCTGTCAGTTAGAACACACAAAACCATAAAAGACTAAACATGAAACATAAAGGGAACTGGACCTTTTCTTTTTTAACTAATTCAGGTGTTGAAATAGGATTTCATGGAGCAAGTGTTTCTAGCGACTGAAATCAGCAGCACACACAGTATCAAATTGTAGAGCAGATATCAACATATAGAATTTAATCCGACTGCCTGAAACATTACCCAGTAAGTTTGATAAAGGGCATAGCCTGAAGCTAACGACAACGCTACCTCCAGCAACACCTCCTGCATTACATTATGTAGAAACACTGGAAGGAAAGCAAACAGAGAGAGCAAGAGTAAGTTAAAAGTTTTCACACGTCTTTCAACCACCTATCACACTCTATTTGGGAGAGATTTATTTCATCCGGCTTTGACACTGCCCTCCTTCGACTACGAAGGGAGTGCGAACAAATTAGCTTAGGCTATATGTCTGACTTGCAGGTTTCCTCACGTCTAACATTGCTTGTTTACTTTAAGAGGTCTGCATCAGGTATGCCCCAGCTCATTAAACTACATCTGCTTCTGAAGAAACCTTTGTACCAAGCAGATTTATTGATGTTGCCCACCAGGATCTCCTGTATCCTTCCAAGGTGTTGTACCTGCAGCAGTAGAGACAGTCCACCTTCCACAGATAAATAAAGGTCTTGAACAAACTGTTTCGTCTGCCTTGTAAGTATATTTCAATGCTGAAAATAGCATAAGCTGTTCATGCATATCTTCTAAATTAAGCCAATGAATCTTGGCACAGGCCCAGTGAAAGGACATACATGCAGGAGACCACACGACCTGATCTATATGGCAAAACCTGCATTCGAACTACTTGGAGCAAAGATTTTTTTTTATTTTTATTTTTTTTTTAGCTTTGAAACCAAAACAGGCCAGTAAGACAAATATCTCTGCTGAAACATCTTCATCCTGCCAGTTTTCTTCACTTCAAATGACAAGTTGCGACTCTTGCATCTGTTCGCTCTAGCTGACCTTGGCAATAAATCTGAGCGTGAATGAAAGGAACTGCTAAACCGATGGTCATAAAACAATTTTGGTTCAAAGGGATCTCTGGACATCATCTAACCCAACCTCCTGCCCAAGACCTGCCTGGTACAAGGCTGTGCATCTCTGGGAAGAGTCTGGCTTCTTCTTGATAGACCCCATGAGCTTGCTGAAGACCATAATTAATTCCATCCTTAAAATCTTCTCTCTTTTTTTCCCTCCAGGCTGAAGAAACCCAGCTCTC
>NW_010184824.1:0-13896 GCF_000695765.1 Mesitornis unicolor | reverse complement strand
CTACACGAAGGATCATCACCACCCTTAAATCCCTACCTGAGAACAGCAGCTCCAGTAGGCTCAAATGAGTATTCATCCAAGAGGGTAAAGAACAGGTCACGTAATTGTGGATGGAGCAAAAAAGCTTCAATACAGACTGCTACACAACAGTGAGCTTTTGCACAGTGGGCAACATTCCCAGGAAATACATGAAACTTTTTGATTATGAGATCAAGGTGTCGTATCTTTGAAGGACAGTATGAATATTTATTTAAGTCTCATGGGAAACAGACACTTCAGTTAGATGATTTTTCTATACTCTTAGGAATAGTGCTTGAGAAGGAAAGTGATTTTTTTCCCCCTAATTTGAAGTCTCTTATTTTGAAAACTTTATTACCATCTAGGTATCCAAACCCACGGTTTCTAGAACAGGCCAATGTCTAATTTAAGACAAATGCATGAGGCAAATGAGTGAGGCAATAACATCCTGAAGAACAACTCCTGTCAAAGTCTTAAAAACCAAAATGCTTTACTCCAAGCTACTAATGAAGTAAGAAAATCTGTACTGCAAACATAATTAGTGCTAAAAACATATACAGGCTGGAGAAAAACACTAAGACAGCAGTTAGTATTTGTATCCTTCAGACCTTACCAGTGGGTATTGAAAAATGAATTTGTTTGAAAACAGAACCTAAGCAGTTTTCAAATGGTGTTGTGATGCTTCAAAAGCTCTCACCTTCATGGTGAAGCTCCTGTGTCTCTGTATCTCCCTTTTATGAGGCATCTCTATGCCAGTATCTGAAGAACAGAACCACAAAAGGATCTGAGTCTTTTGAATCTCATCATCACTACAGCATTCTTGATGGGATTAAACGATTTCTTCTTCAGTTATTCTAAAGCCAAAGCATGGCAAACTTTGGGGACTGCAAGATTCAAGTGCATTCCCTAATGTTTTACTGCACACTTGAGAGTCTTCTCTGTTACCGCTAGATGTGGAGAGACATTTCTGCCTCTCCTGATCATGAGGTATCAGCCCTCTACCCAACACGTACAGCTTCTACAAGGAGATGTACCGTTACATTTCAGATACAGAAAATGGGCCAGAGACCTTGCTCTTCAAGGTTTCACAAGGTTTCAGTTTCACCACAGTTTTGGTTGAGGAATATCTTCTTGTTCCCTAGTCAGCCAGGCAAAAATAAGACTTGAGCAAAATCCATGTCTTTTGGCAAGATGAGAACAAAACACAAGACAGAAACTGTAAGAAAAGAAAGAAACAGAAAACAACAGAAGTACAGAAGAAGGAAAACAACAACCAAACAAAACCCCTACGTTTGTCCTATTAACACTAACCCTACAGTTTCACAGTTGGGTGTGAACTGAAAAAAGGCTGGTCATGCCTGACCCCTTATAGCTCATACTGGATCTGCCCGAACTGTCCGCCCTCCTCCTTTCTACCATGTCTAAGAGTATGCAGTGAGTCACTGAGTCATCGATCCAACAAAAATCAATCTGGTTTTCCTCTAGAGTTAGTTTCCAACTCAGATCACCAGGCTGATCCAGCTCACCATGGGGCCATGCAATTGCTGCAACCCATCCACAGAAATCAGCAGTCAGGAAGCGAGAGGCACCACACCTCTCGTGACAGCACAATCTTAAAATAAGCAGTCATGAAAAAGAAAAACCCTATTCATCTGACTTGCAGTACAATCAATCTGAATCTGATCAATCTTCCTAAACATTTCTTGGTGAATAGCTATTAAATAAAACCTTTCTGTCCAGGAGAAAAAAAACCTCACACTATCCAAAATAAAATTAAATAAAAAGAAAACAAAATAAAGTGGTTTTTTTTTTCCTCCAGACTAATTTCCTCCTCACCCAAAATATCCTGGCCATTCTTCTTAATTGAAATGTTTCATTTCCTCTGCCTGGAGATGCAGAAGTCTTTATCAGACCAGATGTCATCTCATGCACTTGAGAACAATAATAATATTTCACTTCAATGAATGTTAAGATGTTCCATAATTTTTCTACTACTTGGTACTCAGTTCACATTTTCAGATTGTAAGCAGCCTCTCCCTTGAAATGTCTATTCTAACTCGTTTTGGATATTAGCATGCAGATTAATCTACAGAGCTTTTTCACTGGCTCACAATTGCATGCATAATGATAAATTTAACAACAGTGACAACTGGTTTGACCCCAACAGTTTCCACTTAGGGACACAGGAACAATTTAGCACTACTTCTCAGAAGACTTCAGTTTGCCATTTTAATATTTAAAAGCAATTAAGAAACTAGCAATTAATTTGCCTAGCCTTTCGTCATCAGGGTCCATGTCTTCCAAAAATGTTATACTGATGTTGTATTCCCTGTTTCAATCTAGACAGCATGCTCACATGAGACTTCAGGAGACTCCCTGCCCTCCTTTAACACTGCCCTTTCTCCCATACAACACCACGGAAGAAATGAGGTGTCTGACAACTGCCCCATTCACATGGCAGCTCTTGCAGACCCTATAACTAATGCTTTAGGAGCAATTAAGAGAAAGTAGCTGATGATCCATTTCCCCAGATGAACAAGACTTAAAAAAAAAAAAAGGCAGCCAAAAAAAAAAGCACCTGTATTTCTAACAGAAGACAACTACAACAGACGGCCATTAACCTGCTTACCTACCCTTGCTTAATTTTTTAAAAATGAGCTCATCTTTCTCCACTTCATTTTTCTCCTCCCTCACCCATTCTTTTCCCAGACTGCGGCAATAATATGCTTTTATACTTTCCTTTTGACTGCCAGGGCCTTAAACTAATTATTAATTGAGAATGTATCTAAAGGATCTGAATGAGAAAGTTGGAATGAACCCAATTGCCTCCTTCCCCCTTTTATTTTGCATACTGTAGCACTAGATCTACCTGCTAGTACTGCTGAAAACAGCAAATGCGTTCTGTCAAAGGCAAGTTTCCTACCTGCTTGGGCAAAAATACACAACAATGAAAAAACAACATGGAAAAAGGCAAGTACCTGGAAAAGGCCTTAGCTTTGAATGACAGCCATTAGCTGCCCACAGAAAAAATTCTCTCAACAACTTTGCTGTCCTGTAGGAAAATCTTGCAGCAGAGGGCATCCTGCGTTTGAGAAATCAGACAACTGATACTTCATCAAAAGACTTGTCCTTTAAAGAGGCTAGAAAGGCATGACCTTACGCTGCCTGCTACTGCAGAGCTGGCTGGTTGTACAACACCGACTCATCTTGTTTCCAGTTGTTAAATTACATTAAAGGACAGCTAAAAATATATTAAATACTTTCCTATTACTTTTCCATGCAAGCAACTGCTATAGTTACATGAAGAGCAATGTCCAAGCAAACGCTCAGTAACACGGGGGGGCAGGGCAGGGCGAGAAGGGTGCAGGAATCCTTCTGACACATTCCAAATCAATAATGTAACATTGGGATTGCAAATGCAGAAAGATTATTTTTTTTAATTTCTTATAAGAACAAGAACTGGTGCATTTCTAATGATCAAAACAGGAAAACATTTACATTTTCCAAAAAGGTCAAGCAGATCTGAACTATGGTTTTAACTCCCCTCATGCCAAATTTTTGCCCTTTTTTTCCTCCTAAAATATACCAAAAGTTAACCAGTCTACCTGTAACGTACCATATACTAAATTCTGACAAATTCACGCTGATGTGCCCCATCTTCCCTGCTAGAGATTACCCACAAGTGAAAAAATAACAAAAACCAAAAACCAAGGAATACCTGTTTGAAGAACCTGATAGTCAACGTTTAAAACACTTGGTGACAAAAATGAGTCTTAATTGATTAATGATCTCAAGGTCTCTATCGCCATCTAGTGAGAACTCGCCACCACTACTACGCTGCCCACACAAATTGAACCTCGTTCCCCCGGCATCCCACACTCGAACCTCTCTGCTGGATCCAGCCTACACACAGTCCGAGCTGTAAGGCTTTGCTACACTTATATTGCATGTTTTAAGGCAAATAAAGCCAAGCACTAGCTCCTGTCTCGCTAAGGCTGACTGAAGAGAACTAAACTCTTACGGATCACATTCTGTCCTACCGCTATGATCTGGCTTATAAAAGGCCTTTCCACATCATATTTAATACTTCTGCCATCAATAAAGTGAACATGTCGAACACTAGCATAGTCATAAACAAGTTTTTTAAATGGCACTGTGTAATAGCAAGACTCTTCAGTCAACATTAGGAACCCCACGACAGCTCCGTTAGTTTCAGTGCATCGCCATTGCCAAGCCACAAAGAGGAGTCGCCGTCCAGGAGAGGTGGCATAAAGCGCTCGGCATCAGAAGGCTGCAGCACTCGGCCTTCCCACAGCTTCACTGCAAGGGTCTTCAGTCCCACAACTGGAAAGCAGCAATTTATGGACGTCATCAAAACTCATTTCCTCGCAGCTACGTTAAAACTTAATGTTACGATGAGCTTCAAGAACCTCTTTAACTTGAAATGTATATATATTTCCCACTTTCAATTATTCTGCTAGGGCTTACGGTTGAATTGTAACTGTGTTATTGCAAATATTAAGTTCAATTTTCATCCCACACAATATTTTTCCCCACTTTGACATCTACGAGCCTGCATTTATTCAGGTCCCCTCCACAACAGTAAAAATCAACAACAAAAGAAGTATAGATTACTGATTATCAAAAAGGCCATTTAAATTTAGAGCAATAACATTTTCCCTAACAGTTATTTTTTAATTAACCTTTTCATATAGGGAGCCCAAGTTTCCTGATACTTAATGTCCACCTCTTTCATATCAGCATTTGGCAGTAAGAGGAAACCTATGACTAGAAAGACGAAAAATACTACCTCAAAATTTTATATTAAAGATAAAATATTACACTTTTAAAAGAAGAAATGAAACAAACAAACAAACAACACCACCAACCAAAAAAACCCAAAAAACTCACCCCAGACAACTAAGGTATCCTCTTGTGTCATCTTTTATGGCAAAAACTACTACTCAGGAAATAAGGAACTAATAAAGCTATAACTGTTTATTGATTTCCTACCTAGAAAATGCACCTTTTCAGAACAAACATACATATACAGTGTATTTCATCAGAATTTATCAGACTTAGATGCACAAAATTACTGATCACTCTGAAATTTTCTCAAATTGTCAAAAGTTTGTTATCTCCGCAGTTCCCAAAGTAACTAATATTAATCTACCACAAAAGGATGGGGAAAAAAAAGATGGTTTTAGCTCTACAGGAGGTGCTGTACTGCACAGAAGAAACCTATCAAGACAGTAATGCCCCTCCGAGCTTGCAACTGGTGCTGCCAGATGCAGGCTTTCACTGGGATCTCTCTGCTGTGCCCCCAGCAGCCCCATTTCATAGAGGAACTTTTAGATCTGCACTCGGTACAACACGCTTCCAGGCAACCCCGTGCATTTAGTTTTCCTTAAACTCAGAGCAAACTACAGAACCGAAGAGTCAAATGTGTGCAAAGGCTTGGCAGAAGCAAGCCAAAATCTAAGCACCACCAGAATTTAAGAGGTAAGAAACCCTTTCCAATTCAAAATCAACTATATAAGAGAAAGTGTCTCAAAGTGCTCCCTAGCACATCTTGCACCATGTGTTTAGGATTTTCCCTTTCCACCACCACTTTGGAACACAATGCAGGATCACCAGAATTCAATGCACTGTTGTCTCATAACTGATAAGTCACAGAGAACTGACAATAAACTGCACATGCAACCAAAAAGTATTTCACCCCCCCTTAACACAGAGGTAATTGGTAGAGGTCCAGTACCCATACAATACCTATTTGGTGACAGGTGCACCTTATGACTAATGGAGATCATATTAAAAGAAAAAAAAAGTAAAATTTATGACTTCAAAGTACTGGTAAAAATATAAACCTATGATACTCAGCTGCTTTTCATGCCAGCCCCGTAGATAAATACACTAAAGTCTTTCAACAACAACAACAACAAAATATACCACTTTCTTAAAGGAAATGCCAACATCTGAATTCACATGGATGCATAACCCATGACAGTTATCAAACCTGGAAATTATCTCCTTGTTAAACGTGCGTAAGGTTAAACATCCTGCTAACATTAATTGTGAGGACAGCTAATGGAGGTTTGTCTCTGCAGAAATGTTTAGATGGGAAGACCTTTAAAAACAAAGATTTGTTACCAGAAACTGAGTGCCCTCATGGACATCAGCTGGGGGTTGCAAGTGGACCTTCAGTGCACTGGGTAGTGCACAGCAAGCAGAGCTGTGCCCTTAACGTCACAGGGAGCACACACGCACCTAAACATGGGCTGAAGCCATCCATCTTCCTCCTCAACTAAAAGGCTGAGCAGCCATCCTGACACATCTGTTCCTGGCAACTTTGCAGGTTCCTGCTTGGTATCCTCTTCCATAAAGAACTACTACGAAGCGCCATGAAAAAATGTGTTTTAAGATGCTGTGTATCAGTGGGACATTTTGGACCCAAAATGATTTTTTTTTCCCCTACTGGAACCAAACTCATGTGGTCTGCATTCAGCTGTCATCCTAATCAAAAGAAAGAGTGGTTTTCCCATAAAGTAAAAAAAATATCTTAAAATAAAATCTGGCCTCTTGAGGATAATGCAAAGCTGCATTTTAAGGAATAAGCAGTTTCTGAAAATTAGGCCTTGATACATAATCCATGGACACCATGAGATCAGTCAGCCCGGTCAAAAAATTTAAGAGATTCAAGAACTGGCCAAAGACAAGCTTGTCCAAAGCTGAAGCATACCACTGAATCAAGGACTAACCCATCAAGCAGAACTGGAAATTCATGGAAAATGCAAAAGCAGCCTTGGTTTTTTTTTTTGTCATCATAATCTATCCCACTGAAACTAAGCAGTTTAATTCAAAATAACACTCAAGCTACAGCTTTAATTTGTCATACTTCAAGACATTTATCAGATTCTCTTTTAGACATCAGTTTTGTTTTTTCCAACTTCTGCAGTACAAGACACATGAAAAGCCACAGTTTCAAAACCAAAAGCAGGTTCGAAAACAAATAAAGACCATTTTCCCATTCAATGAAAAAGTAGGTGGTTTAAATTCACCCTTTTACATGTGTTCATAACCTGCTTAGTGACTTACCTCTCTCCCTTTATGTGTCACCAATGCAGCCAAAGGCTTGGCATAAAATCTGCTGTAGGAAAATCCCAGGCAGCCGTACATACTGTTAGCAGTGAGTTTCAAAGCTTTCTGTCTGATATCATACTGAAAAGAAACATAACCAGCAAAAATGATACAACCATAGCCAACAGAGAACAGAGCTTAATGCTCACAATTACATTCATAGCTTTTTATATAGTCTGCAGCAATGATGGGCTACAAGTAAAGCACATTACAATCACTGCTCACTACTAATCATCCCTATTCTGCAAGGCTGATCAGTGCCCTTAAGGGGAGTGGGAGGTAAAAAAATCAAAGGAGTTCCTTAAAACACACCTGTAAATAAAGGTCAGGATTTAAATCTGGCTGTTTCATTAACTGCTTAACTTGACGCCGTCTCTCCACCAGTTTCCTGATTTCTCTAGGCAAAACTCCCATTTCCAGAGATGGATCTGGAAGCTCTGGAATTTCTTCCTCTTCTTCAACCTGTCAAATGACCACAACTGCTTACCATTTTTTTCCTTGAAGATTACGTTTTCATGTGTTAAGTGAAAAGCCTGGGGGGAACCAAAAACAAAAGAAAACAAACACACAACCAACCAACCAACCAACAAAACCAAACCACACAGTTTTTATCCACTCCTGCAAACCAGTTTAGAACACTAGGCATGAATTTTTTTTGGTGGTATTTAAGTGTATTACTTAGCCCCTACTGGGGGACAGGGACTAAGCTTGTCTCTGTCTGGGAGAAACACAAAAGAGAGACATGGACCAGTAACAGAAAGATTTTTTTCTTTTTAACACATGCACGCATGTGCATTACATATGTATTATTACATATGAATATCTTTCTATATAAAAATACATATAAATAAAAGTATATATCTCTCAAAGCATGTGTGTGTGCATAGATACATGTGTATCTAGAGAGACGTAAAAATATAAATAAAAGCACACACACAAGCCATTTTTTCTCTGCTGAAATACTCCATTCTTCTTTTTATTCCTGCATAAGGATTTTTGGTGTTCAGAACTGTAAAATGGACCACATGGCTCTGTGAAACTGATACTTCAAATAAGGTAACTGACAAAAGGGAAATGGACCGCAACAACAGAATGAAAAGCTGTTTTGCTCAGGGTGAAGTTAACATTCTTGTTACTATGACCAAGGAAATGGTTGCCCAGCAAAAATGGAAAGAAATTTCAACCATCATGAAATAACAGAAATACACAGAGAGGGCAAGAGAGACACTATGAGGCTGGCAAGTTTAGTAAAGCAGGCTGGGAAGAACAGTAACAAGAAATTACACCAAAAGCTGATTAAATATTATACAGTGATAGAAATCAAAATGAGCTGCTTCAGTCTGAAGCACATTGAAAGTTGGGTAAATCCAGAGAGCTTGGAAGAACTTACTGCCAGAGTTCCACATACTTTTTCACCTCATTTCAGCTGTGGTACTGATATTTCAGTTGTTGTTACAGGTCTAACAGTGTCCCATAACTACTTATGGACAACACACTAATTCCAACCTGTGAGCTGATCCCAGTTAAAAATAAAAGCCTCAGGTTTAACCTTTAGGCCTGACCAGCTCACGACTTCAGTTTACAGCACAGCTCCACCAAAAACTGTGCCAGCACAGCTGAGGAAATGAGAGTAAGCAGCCAGGGATAAGCCATGGCCAGCACAGCTGCTGAGAAAACAATACACAGAACTACACCACCTTCAAGAGGTTTTTTAGTTGTATTTAACACAGTTTAATGCTGTATCGACCAGCATGAATTGCAGTGAAGCTGGTCCCGCAGCTGACATTGTCACAGCATCATTCCCTGACACACATCTGCATGACACACACATAGTTTTCCTGATGTCTAATAAGGGTTGAGCTCATAGTGCATTCTTTCCCCCAACCAGAAGCATGAGACCGGTGTCTCCCTCATTCAGGTACATCTGCATGAATTCTGCGGCAACTTGACTTTAAGAATCTTATACCAAATTAGGATGAAATTGGTCAGGAGACTCAGAAACTGCTAGGACCACCTGAGGGTGAAAAAGACCAACGGAGCCTGACCAAAACATCTTGTTTCAAGGGGATACCAAGACTTTATTTAGATGGGAAAGAACTCACCAAGGTTCTAAAAGAGTTTTATGGAAAGGAAGATGACAAACTTATAATACCCAAAAAGTCACAAACCCAAACTTACTATGATGCATCTTTAAACAAGAAACACTTTTTGTAAGTGTGAGAGAAAAAAAAATCAGGAGTGAAAAAGAACAGTTTCTTAAAAAGCTGATTCACAGAAAAGACACTGAAGTTAAAGCAATGTAACTTAAGTCAAAGTCAGAGCACACAAACCTCTGCCCTTTTCTGTGCTTCTGATGACAGTCGCTGCACTGTGGTAAAGCAGATGTTAAACTCCTGGATAATTGATGGGTACAAGCTGTTGAAGTCGAGAAGCAAAATAAACTTGTCATAAAAACCTAAAAGAGTTTAAAACAAAAGTCATAATTACTCAGTCTCCCTAAAGGACTTCATCCAACTGCACAATTAACATTTAAGTGAAAGTAATACATTGTACCACATTTGGAGCATCTAAAATCTCTCAAAGCAGCTGCTGAGATGCACCATTGCAGAAAGCTGTCAGAAGTGGAACGATCCAACCCCATTAACTCACCAGAGTTGAACAGATACCTTCTGTGTTACTATAGGACACTTGTACAGTTTTCCCCACGTAGAGAGGAAACTGAAAGAAAACTTGCGTGTCCATTATACAGAAATAAACTATACACAAATATGTAATTCTTATTCCTTGCAAGAACATAATCTTCTCACAGAAAACTAAGAAAAAAAAAACATACCAAGAGTAAGTAATTCTACAACCAATGCTGGGAATTTTCTTGTGGGGAAAGCCCCCATCCATCCCCCTCCAATCCCCCCAAACCACCACTTACCGACTTTGGGATCCAAGACTAAGCCCCCAGCATATGCTGCTTTCTTTCTCCCTATCTTTGATTTATTCTGATCTTCAAAATCTTCATCTTCATCCACCTACATTTGGCATTTAAAAAAGTCATTATCTAGTCTCTAAGTTTTCTATAATGTTGGAGGAGTTATTTTTGGCAAATCAAATATGAAACTGGGAGCCAGTGCATAGAGTTCCTTTTAAAATACATGCAAAACATGGAGTTTTCATCATGATCATTATATTAAAGCTCTCTACGTGTCAAAACAGTATTCAAATCAACTCCTATAGGAACAAACTGGTAACAAGAGATTACAAAGACCTTAAGGAATTGTCATCATTCAACACAGCACTAGTATGCATTTTCTGGCTGCTGTTAATAAAGTCAACACTAGGAAAAAAATCAACTCACGACCCAGAAGAATTATCATTGCCCAATTAAAATATAATTTTATGTAGTTTTTGGATATACAATGGCCGGGCTTTAATGAAACAAATAAGAACATTTTTACTGATCTAAAGAGTATTTTGCTATTTGTTTTGTTTTAGTACAAGTTTCTCTAGCGGTTGTTCAATGCCATTCTGAATCATTGCCATTCCAGCAATTCCTCTGGATGCAACAAGACTTACTGCTTCAGAAACTGCTGTTGAACTTACTTCAAACTAAACAGCAAAATATAGCGAAATAGAAATGCATCCTCAAATTTTCATTTGTCTACTAACAAACATATATATGTTTTCATAAACACATTTACACTGGTATTATACATTTACACTGGCATTATCCAAGGGAATCTTTTTTTTTTAAATACCATTGGATATTTTACCCACATTCTCAAATCACGTATCTTACAGATTACAATTGAAATCCTGTATAACAGCAAAATAATTGTATGGCAAATGTGCATTTATTAAGCAACACAGACTATCTTCTTCTTTAATATATACCTACACAGGATAGTACTTAGCTTGTAAGTAAGATAAGTACTTAGCTTATTTCAATTTTAAACTAAAATAACAACTGAGTTTCCAGAGATCTGTGATACAATAGAAAAGGTGTTACACTGTCCCTTTATACCACACATTTTTCCATTATCAAGTCAACAAATACAATGTTTAATTAATCATGAGCTGTAACATTAATCTGTATCTAAGACTGACTGTGTTTGGGTTTCCAGTACTCTCACAGAAAGGTAATACGCAAAAGATAGAAGAATGGTTTTTTCTTTATAAATAAAACTTAAGAGTTAAAAAGTAGACCCACCAGTTTCTGTGAAGGCTTTTTAAAAACTTGTTTGTCCGGCACTATGTAGTCTTTTTCATGAAATGCATGAAGCAGCAAGAACTCATTACGTTCAGATCGTCCACCCATCATTGTTCTCGACTACAGAGACAGGCAAAAAAAAAATAATTCAAAGCACTGCACTGAAAACACTGACATACAAAAACAGACTAAGCAACGTCTTTCAACTACTTGTATGTTCACTTAGCATTACTATTATTCTATAACATCACCATGTACAAAACTACTTGACTAAATCATCAACCTCTCAGGCTTATCACAAAAAATTCGCAGCACAATATATTTCCAGTTACTGTTTACCAATTAAAACTAGCAAATCAAACACAAAAAACACAGGATTGTTTTGGTGGGACAATGGTGGAGGGGAGTAATAAAAATGTACCATGACATTCCCAGAGATGTTTGTTATTTGAAGGGCCAGCGGCAGAACATTCAGCTCACACATGATTTGGAGAATGAACTTAGCATCTGTCCAGGTGTTTTCCAGCATGAACATTAAGTGAGGTGAATCACTGGGAAAAGAAGAAAGATGGCCTAGTAAAGTAAAATCGGGTTCCTATGTACTCTGTAGTAGTTTAAACCTATACACTGTGTGGAACACATGGGATCTGTAGCACACCAGTGTTGAATTATAGCAAGCTCTTTCAATTGAAAAAAACCCACTCAAAAAAACTCAACCAAAAAACACACCCACACCTCAAGCTGGCATATCTTATTAGTGTATCTAAACCAATGCTCTCACAAATCAATTTACTTTGCACATAATAAGCCACCACCCACCAGTAGCTTCAAATATTATAAAATACCGTTAATACTATATTTTGCTTTTCAAGTAGCAGTATGCAAAGTCAGCACCTCCATGACAAATCAAATAAGCAAGCAAGAAACTGCACAGCAGGAAACTAAATAGCTCCTCCACTTTCCAGTGAAGTATTGAAAACACGAATCAGTGACATACCTGTACATATTTCGAATCTCCTCTGGTGGAATTGTTGTCCTTTCTGTTTTCAAAATCTGACGGACCAGTTCAGACAAATGGTAACTTTTGCAACGAATTAATTCTTTAGCAGAAATTTCCACGTCACAGATCATTCGACCGCAGGCAGCATTCCTTTCAGCAAACCCTCCTCGACCCTTAACCGTATGACACAAGGAGAGAAAGATCCAGACAAAACGAAACGTGCAAACATTAACGGAGAGAGAAAATATATGCTTATAGGACTTAGTCAAATCAGTTGCTCACTAAATACTCTTAATACTCTAAATATTCTGCTAAATACCATTAATACTCAAGCTTTATAATTATGCCTTAAAGGAAGCCATGCTATCTTTCAGTATACATGGATATTAAAAAGTAGATACTTAACTCTCATTACTAGTTCAATCTTAATTCTATTAACTATCATGCTTTTTTTAAATATAATTAATAACTAGGACAGTCCCAACAAGAATATGGGTGTGGATTTTGTTTTTCCTTTAAGGATAATTTTTGTACTAACAGCAGGACAAAAAAGTCACAGAACAAACCACACACGAACACTTATCTTGGCCTCCAGAAAGGACAGGAATGGGCAACACCACAGCCACATTCAGCACTTCAAAACTCCAAGCCTCACACATTGTCCTCTGAATAAATATGTACTAAGTAGTACAGAATTATTAACTTAGCAGCTTTCCACGGGATGATTCACCAATCAATCCAAATTACATTTTTTCATTTTACAGTTATAGCAGACAAAGACTGTTACAGTAAAGGCTGTTGCAATTAATCTGTCATTACCATCCTCTAGTTGAGATATGTAAACTAAATTAGCCTAACTTGAAAATTAGTTTAGCTTATTACTGTAGTAAAAGTCATATAAACACTCATCATTTCTGATCTGGGACACGTGAAATCCAGAATGACCAACAGTCAAAATACATCAGTGTCACATTTACAATTCCTCAGCAAAATTAATTCATTTTTAATCACATGCAACATAAAGGGGTTTAAAAGACTTGAGCAAACTTATTACCCCAAGCTTTGGCATATTGGACCTCCTCAGTCGACCTATCTTGGACCAGTGAGGGACTTTGCACACATTAATTCTTTGAAGCAGCACTTCGAGATCAAATCCATAAATATTATGACCCTTGCAGCAGAAAAAATAACCAAAAAAGGTTACAACAAATGCAAATTTAAAGACTTACTTTCACACACTCAGTATTACTTTGCCCTTTGTGTTTTTTTCCAACTAATTGATGGCATTATCTCTCTCATATAAAGCACTTTCTAAGAGAACATTCATCAAAAGTACTCATTAGTCTTAACACTAACAATGCTGTTCAGCAGAATACCAAAATCAGCTCTATAACTGGCTCATAGCACACACAACTCAGCTTTATGCTTTGATACCAGAGATTAGGATTTAAAGCTTTCTAGAAAAAAAAAAAAACAACAACAAAAACGTTCTTTATACAGCAAATAATATACTAGGGGAGATGCACTGCTGGATCTCATC
>NW_010184823.1:44463-60928 GCF_000695765.1 Mesitornis unicolor | reverse complement strand
ACGACGTTGGCTTCTGCTGCCTGGGCACCACCAGGGCCAAGGCTGGCGCGGTGAGTGGGACCCCCCGGGGGGACAGGAGTCCTGCCTGCCCTCTCCCCGCCGTGCTGACCCTCCTCTCCCCTTTACCTGCAGGACGGCTTCGTCCGCGTGGACCGGGACTACGTGGTGCAGGCAGCAGAGCTGGCACGGGCAGGGGGCTGCAAACACTTCGTCCTGCAGTCATCCCAGGGGGCAAACCAGCACAGCCACTTCCTCTACCTCCGTGTGAAGGTGAGGGGGCAGCTGGGGTGGGCTTCTGGTGCTCGTGCAGGAGTCACAAAATGCTGGGATGCCCGGGAACGAAGCAGGAGCTGAGGTCTCAAGAGATACAAATTGCACTGAGGGTCCTCCTGGTGCTGGGGAACAAGGAAAGGGAGCTGGCTGGACTGCTGTGCCACTGACAGCACCTGTGTGTGGTGTCCATCTCCCTCTTAAACCACAGAAAGACTTGCTGTGGTCTCCAGCCCAGCCCTGGTTCTCCCACCCCAAGCTGGGATGGCTTCACCTATGTCTAGCTGAGACGTGATCTGTCCGGGGTAGGGATCCCGTAAGCCCCCTGGGTGGCACTGTACCTGTTGCAAAAGTTGTCTTCCCCGTATGTTGTATACTGTAGCCTCCAACATCTGCTGGACTCACTCCTTTCTGCCAATGTCTTGTGCTGGGACCCCCAGGCTGGACTTGGCATCCAGATGCTGTCTCAGGAGCATCCAGTTGCAGTTAGCATGATGGTTGCAAGGGTGCGCTGCTGACTAACGGTCAATGTGTCCAGCATGGACACTTGCCCCATGCTGCCTTTTCCTGGAGAGCTGCTCGCTACCTAGCCTGTACCAGCTTTGTGGTGGCATCAGTGTCACCCTGCCCACACCGCAGCAGCTTTCCCCAATTCACAGGGTGGCAGGGACAGTGCTTGCAGTCATCCTTGTCTCCTTTTGTCCTGCCCGGCTGCTCTGACAGGGAGAAGTGGAGAACCTAGTCCAGGCTGTTGGTTTTGATCGCTGTACCATTCTCCGGCCAGCGTGAGTAGAGGTGAAGGAGGGAGGGCACAGGCCTCAGGTGGAGGGTCGCCAGGGCAGTGGGCTGGGAGGTGGAGAAAGAATGTGTAAGGAGATGGCTGGGGAGGGAAGCGGAGAAAGCCACCAGGTGTGAACGCAGCTCTTGACCGAGCACACTGCTTCCCAGTGCTGTGGGGAGTAAGCACAGTGGTGTCCTACAGTCAGTCCCAAAGCTAGGGTCACATGCCGTGCAAGGAGAAGAGGCTTGGGTTGAGAGCAGAGGCTGGGGGACATAGGTCAAAGCTTATCTCTGCACAGACCGTCACCTTATCTGAGGCGGGATACTAACCTATGTGCTTTTGCTGCTTGGGAGAACTGCCATCCTGTATTGTTAGCACCATGGGGAAAGGGATTTAGTGTCCCAGGGCTTAGCTCAGTCACATTTCGGGACTCTGCCAAAGCCCCATGGCCCCCATGTGGGTTTAGAAAGCAGGGCTAAGCCCAATGTCTAGCTCTCCCACAGGGGATGGTTTCAGCCTGACCCACCTTGCCTCCTTGCTCCACAGGGTGCTGCTGTGCAAGCGCCGGGAGTCCCGGCCTGCAGAGTGGATGGCCCGGCAGTTTTTCGGTGCTGTGGCTTGGGTCTTTCCCACTGCTTACTCGGTGCCTGTGGAAACAGTGGCCAGGGCTATGGTGGCCTGCGTGCTACAGCCTGGTGAGCGGAAGGTGGAGGTGCTGGAGAACCGGGCCATCCACAAGCTGGGGAAGGCAGTGCCACAGCAGGGCACGTAGAGCAAAAGGGGTGGGCAGGAGGGAGCTTGATTCACTGTTCAGATGCTCCTCTGGGCTGGGGATGGATGCACATGTGGGAGAGAAGCAGGGTGCTTGCATGGTGAATGTGGAGGTAGAGGCACCCTTCTTTGCATGGCAGCTGATTCTGTCAAGTGGTGAAAAATGTAGGTGGTGGGTGAGGAGAAACAATGTGCTCTTCTGCCTGGATCCTGCATGCAAATCCAGGTAAAAGTGGTGTAAGCCAGGCAATTTGTTGAATTCAGGGCTCAAATAAAATCCTATGAGTGGTCTGTTTGTGCCAACTTTGTGTGGACACTGTGCCTGCGACTTGCACATCACCAGCTCAATCGCATCAGTGTCTTTTGGGGGCACTTTGAGGAGCGCACACAGGTGAGTGGCCATGCTGTAGGTGGACAGAGGAGAGCAGAGGGAGGCAGCAGCTGCTGGTGCTGAGGCTGCCCTTTTGCCGATCTGCTCCGGGCATGGACGGGTTGCTACAGGGAAGCTGCAGTTCAGATCCAGACTGTACTAACCTGTAGTAGCACAAATGCCACACAAATACTTGCACTGACTTGAAAACGCCTGTCCCCACAGGCTCCCCTGGGCTTTCCTCACAGACACAGGTAAACCAGCATGCAGCCCTGTGTTCCCAAGGGTGCTCCACTTGTGCAAGCGGTGAGGCCAGCCCCGTGCACGTTGTGGGGTGGGCTTGCCCCTGCCCACACTGCCCAGGCACTGGAAGGGGTGCAGGTCCCTACTGCGGGCATGGAGGAGGTGCGAGGAGCAGCGCTGTGTCCCAGCGCAGCCCTGGTTGTTCTCAGGCCTTGTGCTCAGGGTCAAGGAACTCAGCGTCTCCGCAGCTGGGATGTGGGACTTACGTGACTGCCGAATTCCCAGCTGGCCAGAGTCCCAGTGCTCCCGAGTAATGCTGCTTTCCAGGGTTTTCTCCTCTTCGACCTCATCTGTGGCTTCTGTGTCAGTGACTTGGATGTGGTAAGGAGCCTAGATCTCTCATCTCCTTCCTCTACAAAAGCGTTTAAGATTAAAACAAGTGTTTTAATCATCGGACTGGACCTCAGAAGCTTGGTAGAGGCAGTGGGATCGTACAACCCCACTCTGTGCATTAATGGGGAGCAAAGGAAGGGCTGTACCTGAGCAACTCCTCAACCATGCATGGGTCTTAGTTCAAAGGTAACAAATGAGGGGCTGGGCAGCCTTAATTACTGGTCAGACTGTCCTGGTGAGAGCAAAAGTGATACCTTTAGAGTAATATTTAATGTCAAAGGAGAAATGGGAGGTAGGCTGGTCAGGAGCATCACACAAGTATCTGAGGGGTGTTGAGCTTATGCAGCACAAAGGCTGTTCAAGCATGCAGCATTGGGTTACACAAAGGCAAGCCAGTACTCACAGCGGCTTTTTAAAAAGGTGATTATACAGGGGAGTGGAAATCAATACCTGAATTAGTAAGACCTTCAAAGAAGTGAAAATTGCATACAGATGATTGCTCTGGAAAGTTATACGTGAAAATCAGGCCACAGAAGATTTGAGGAAGGCCTCCTAAAGGTGTAAAAATTAATCATGACTATGTGAGAAGCAGAAAGTTCTCCAGAGAGCCACAGACACGGGACATGACCAGGCTCTGTAAGAAGGAAAGAGCCACCACAGAAAGGCTTGGTGAGGTACTTGCATTGGCTTTTCCTGTGAAGGAGATCACTCCAGCATCATTCCTTAGAGGACACATATTTGCATGACTGTCCCAAAACACTGGGTGGGGGAGTGTGTGTGGAATTTAACCCCATTTTCAGAACACATGGTTAAAAATCTGCCAGAAGGAGTGCTCAGATGAACTACCAAATACTCGCCTGGGTGAGAATTACAGTGATCCCTCCACCAAAAAGTCCATGTTGTTAAACACGATGATAATTTTTAAAAAGTTCCAGTGGGAACCAGGAAACTGCAAAGCAGCGAGGCCGCCTTCTATAAAAGGCAAGTTGTTAGAAACGACAATAAAGTCTCAAAATAACAGGGCCCAGGATAAATCTGGTGTAATGGGAGATTCCACGTCCTTTTGAGGGGGCAGCTGCAAGGCACAAACCTCGAGCGCTCTTGGAGGAAACGGGCCATTGTGTACACAAGGCAGTCTGGTCCTTGGAGTGCACTCGGAGCCCCAGAAAGCTCTCCCAGAAGGGCTCTTAAAGAAATTAAGCTGTCGTGGGAAGAAAAGGAAGGTCTGGGTAGTTCCTTTTTGGAAGTGTTTTCTGAGCCTTGAAATGCACAAACCAAACATTTCTTACTGGACAAAGGTCTGCAGAAAATACAAACTATTTCTGTGTAACCCTTGTTTCTGCTCACTGATACATGGTTTCTTTCTCAGTGTTTCCGTAAGTCCCTGCTAAAATGCACATCTGCAATCCTGGCACACAGCATAGCTTCCTTATCAGCCTCTTCCACGAAGCTTCATCACTCATTTTTGGACCTCAGTTTACCCAGCTTGCTCTGTTCATTCATTAAATCCCCACCCTAGGGCTGTGGAAGATATAGAACATCAGTCACTGAACCACGGCAGAGTCACATGAGCATGGAATTTGCCCACCCAGGACTGAAAGAGGTAAAGTCAGTAAAAGTCTTTAGAGGACAGACCCAGTTCCTCCACGGAGACTCATGGGGCAAAGCTCTGGGCTCCTCTGAGCAGCAGATCTGCAGGGCTGGAGCCATGCCCCCGGCGTGCCTGAAGCAGCAGTCTGCTTTCCAGGGGCAGGCAGCCCTGGCCCTGGGTGCAGCTGGAATTTGGGCAGGTAGGGGTGGTCAGTGTCTGCGCAGGCACCATTCACAGACTGCCTGACCCCACAAATCCGAGCTTCCCTGGGATTTCAATGCTGACTTTACTAATGAACATTAATGAGAAAAAAAAACAACAACAAAAACCAAACAACACAGTTCCCAATGGCTCGGCAGCAGAGTGAGGAGCTGCAGAGGTTTCCCATGCGGTCCCACTGTCCTTCCAGCACCACAGCTGTGAGAACCACCAGCTCCTCTTGCCCATCCCTCACTGCCCCCCACTCCTCTCCATGCCAGGACTACCCCCAGCTCCTCTGTGAAAAGGACAGGATGATAGCAGCCTGTGAAGTGGTACAGTATGTCCATCTCTGGAATGGGCAGCCCACCACTGGCACTGCTGCTTGGGTGCACCTGGGGGTCTCATATCAGCCTAAGCCTAGGCAAACATCATTTGAACATCTCATCCTCTGAAATTTTCAGGTGTACTTTTTTCATTCAGTTTCCATTACAATCCAGTAAAAAACTAACCCAAGCTCTCCAAGGAGGTATGGTTTCTAGCAGACCTCTATCTTTTGGTCACTGTACTCACACACTGAATCACAGAGGCTGGCTTGCTGCATGATCCCAGATTAGCAGGAGACAGGATTGCAGTCCAGGTCCAAAATCCATCCAGGAGTCAGAGCCAGGCACACCTGTGACACTGCCTAGGAGAGACAGGGGACCCAGGGATGAACTTAAATATAGCCCTGAGCTGAGGGGGCAGGTGGGGCTGGTCAGGGCAATTAATGTCATTAGTGGGATCTGGGCAGCCAGGTTGGGAGCAAGGCCTCCTATTCCCAGCTCAGAGCTGTGGGCGTTAAACAAGGCACTCAGATGCACATTTTCATAGTCACTCAGGCAGCTGAGGTCAGGGACAGGCACATGGCAGATCTTCAGGGCGAACCCTGAGCCCATGCCACAAGCGGAATGCCCAGGGGATGCCCTGGTTTGGGTAGAGCAGAAGGTGGAGGTAGAGTGGAGCCGCACACACACTGTGTACGCCTGTGCTAGAGTGGGTGTCATGGCACAGGCACCAGTGTGGGGTGGCAAAGGCCTGTGTGGGTGTGAGTAAGTCCTGCTGCACAAACTGCAAAAGAGTTGGCATTGAGACCTCCTTGGCTGCCCTGTGGGTGTTTGAGGGCTTTCTCCTTGTGCTAGCACCACCCTGGCCATGCAGACCTGGGCGACGAGCCGTGCCCCAGGTGACCCTGTGGAGATGAGCTGTCATATCCTAGCTGGAAGGGAGGAAGGAAACATCCAGGATGGCTGTAGTTACCCTCTTCACTCCAAGCACTGCTAAGCCATGTTAGGATTGACTCTGTTGCAGCTGCTGGTTGCAGCTCGCCCTCCTCGAGCAACTGTGGAGAGCCACCATGTGAGGGCTTTGGCTATGGGGCCCCTCAAAGTCAGGCTGGTCCTCGTGTTTGCCAAGATTCCTTTCAACAGGCAGGCTCTGTTGCTGGGGGTGCACATGGGCGCCTGGCTGAGGCCGGGAGAAACTCATGTCACAGATGTCACAACCATAGGGAGGAATTGGCTCTGTGATTGCAAGTTAGTGGAGCAACCAAAGAGATCTAACCTGAGCAAACAGAAACACCACATCAATGTGCAGCACCCAAGCTTTAGGTGAGCAAGGGTCTGCATCCTCGTGTGACAGTTACAGGACAGAGCCATGCAGGGGGAGGCAGGGACTGGTCTTTGCTCAGACCCTGCATCCCACATCACGGGCAGCTCCAGGCTCTGCCGTGTGTTTTACTGCTCTGAAAGGAGGTGGAAAAAGGGTCCAAATTTTCCACATAACAAAATTCTAGAGAGGAATTCTTTTTGGCATCATCAAAATGTCACTGTCAGATAAAACTGGAACACTTGCTATGATTAAAAGATTTATTTTTTTTTAAGCTTACATTAAAATGAATTTGTTCTGGAGCAAAAGCCACTGTTACACACCGGCGAATTGAAGCTGTGAGTATTTTGACATTAGCCGCAGCCTTTAAATCAACAGCAAGCCTTCTTGTAAGCACTTTTATTTTTATGTAAGTGACATTTTTCATTGGAAAAAACCTTACTTGAATGAAGTATTTCTACCTGGCTTTTCTAAATACTGACTGAAAACCTGATACATCATTAAGAAGAAACCCTGTGGACTTCCTGAAGCCCCCAAACAGCAGCTTGGCCCTTCCAATTTGATTACCTGATCTCACCCCAGAAAAAACCCCACATTTCCCCAGCCTGTGTGAGCTTAGAGAGAAGAAAACAAAATCCAGAAGCCGCCGAGGCCAGCTGCAGCGGGACGGACGGCATTGGTTACGGGGCTGGCAGGGGTCCAGCTCCTGGTGCTATATAGGAGCGAGAGGGGGGAGCTGGCCTGCAGACAGAGCTGCTGCTGCCTGCTTTAGCCATCGCTCACACTCTTCTCACGGCCGAGGAAAACGACAGCCTGCCAAGATGTGCAAAGGATTAGCAGCGCTGCCCCACACGTGCCTGGAAAGGTGAGAGCAGCCAGCCTGTGCCAGGATGCTGGGGGCGGCAGTGGGCAGAGGCTCTTCCCCTCAATGAGCATCTCTTATGGGGGCTGGGATCGACCAGCTCTGAACTGGGAGGGAAGGGAGGCTTGCTGGTGGGGGCTCCATGGGATGCCATGAGTGGCTGGGACCCTTGGGTGGGCGAGCTCTGATCCAACTCCAAACTCTCCCATTTGTCTTGGGAACCTCTCTGCTTGGTGAATCTGGGCTGCCCCAAAGCCACCCCTAAGCACAGCTGCTCCCTGTGTGGGCCTGGAGCTGGAGCACATTGTTCTCAGACCCCAGTGTCTGCAAAATATGGGAGGGGAGGAAAAAGGCAGGAAAGCGGTTGCTTTTCTGAGGCAAAACCAGCTCTGGCTCCAAAGTGCCTCCAAATCCTCTCGCCTGTGCCTCCCTTGCACACAGATTAGCCAGCCCTGGCCCCTCACAAGGCTCGGCTCTGTGGGGAGTGCCGCTCTGCTCCACTTGTGCACCCATCTTCATCATCATCTTCATCCTCCTCTGTCCCAGTGCTTGCCTCGAAACCTGCCCTGGGGGTGGTGGTGATTCCCAGGCTGCTTTCACCCCTGGGAGCCCAGGCAGGCTCCAGCCCCCAGCCATTTCCACCCTGATCAAAACTTGCCCTCTCCTCCTCTCCTGGGGAGCTGGAGGGTCTTTGGAGAGGTTCTGGTGAAAAGGAGAGGTGCGCGGGGGGCGGCACAAGGGTGGAGTCTCCCTGCAGCAGAAGGGGGCTCTATCCATCACC
Source organism: Mesitornis unicolor (assembly GCF_000695765.1). Lineage (NCBI taxonomy): Eukaryota > Metazoa > Chordata > Aves > Mesitornithiformes > Mesitornithidae > Mesitornis > Mesitornis unicolor. The sequence continues at coordinate 53,021 of NW_010184823.1, read as the reverse complement.
CAAGGAGGAAACTTGGTAAAGGACTCAACATGTGAATACAGTGAGGTTGTCCTCGCAGATGCAAATGTCTCGGTACTGGTTTTCAGATGCGTATGAGAGTGACATTCACTGTCCTGGGGGAAGCTTGAGAGAACTCCCCCTTTGCCAGTGAAAACTGACACTGCTTGCCCAAACGCAAGGCAAATTTCCATCACAGGCACGAACAGGAGTGTGGGCCTGTGACAACTTCTTTGCCCTTTGTCCATCCTCGTGGCCCCATGCTCCCCTTGCCTGGTCTCCTGCAGCCTCCTGCACCATGGGCAGCTGAGCAGCACTCTGCCAGCTGTGGGTGAACCACACACTTCTGCTCTGCTGTCATCTCTGTTGTCACTCCTCTGCTACTTTCTAATGCTACATAAGTGTCTTTTTCACTGCTGCTATGCTGATGCTTTCACTGACCTCTGTTACACCTTCAAATCCTCCCCCTTGCAAGGCTGCTTCGCTTACAGCCCACCACTGTATACACGGAGGTAGGACTAGGTCTGCCCCATGTGCTTCAGCCCTTCTCCCCATGTGTGTGGTATGTTTAACAGCACGGTCCCCATCCGCGTTCCCTTAGGACTGTCTCCACCGAGGAAAACACACCACATCCCCTATGCGTCGTGTCCTACCTTTCCCACGCTGTTATCATGAGATGGCCATCCTTCCCTGCAGCTGCCTGGGGTCTGGAGAGCCCATCCAAGGTCTCCTGCGGGCCCAAGGGGCTGATATCCCCTGACTTTCTCCCAGGGCACATCTTCACTGACCTCTCCAGAGAGGGCTGATAGGTTTGAAGGAATCTCTTCCTGCTGCCAGAGCTGCCTTGACTCCTCTCCAATAGACCATACTTGTCCATGTGTCCACCACAGCTGTCTGATACAGCTGCTGCTGACATGCCCATACAGCATCACACTTGCAGCTTTACAGCTCCTCGAATCTCTCCCCCCCGACCCTTTTCCTCCCCAGGGGCATTACCTCTGGTACCTCCCTGCCCTCGGGCACAGCAGCAGCTTTAGCTTTCAGCTATAGCTTTAACTTCTTCGAGCTTCTGGGGTTTTTTTGTTTTGTTTTTAAAGCTGGAGTCTCTCCTGGCCCTCCCCAGCAGCCTTCTTGCTCTTGATGTGTTTGACAGAGCCCATATTTTCTTTTAATGCTTCTTGGAAGCTGTTTCTCAGACTTTTTCTTGGCTTGCTCCCGTATGTTCTCACACTTAACCTTCCACAGTTTATGGTCCTCTTGCTTTTTCTCACTTGGACATAGCTGGAGGGGTTGAAGGATGCCTTTTTGTTTATAACTGCCTTTTTTACCCTGCTGTTTAGCCTTCGCTGAAGCCTTGCTTGAAAGCTTGTCATACATCTGCTGGAGGACGCCAGGGTGATATCTTTAAATAGTCCTTCCCTCCCGCCAGCCTGCAAGTGCTCAGCCTTTTTGGCTGTCCTTCTCCCTTCCTTTCAACAAGCATCCTCAGCTCTGCGGTCTCCCTGTACTTAACGAAGGCTGAGGACTTGCTCAGGGTGGGGAAGTTCTTGCTGTTGTCCCTGCACCGGGACCTGCGGGGCTTCATCAGGGTGGGCAGCCACTGATGGTCCATCAACAGCACCATGGGCTGGAGCAGAGATGGAGTCATCCAGGGAGCTCCTTTGGGAGCAGGAGGTGATGGAGCTAGAACAGAGGTCCAATATCAAGGCAGAAGGCAAGGTTGGGGAGAAGGGGAGGGGGCCCCAGGGCTGAGCTTAAATGGGCATGGGCAGGGTGTGGGGGTCAGCTGGAGCTCCTCAGGCCCATTAGGGCCCATTAGTGCCCTTTGAGCCCAACAGATGCTGGCTATAAGTCACTGTCAGAGGGTGGGAACTGGGGAGCAAGATTTTGAACCAGGTTTGAGCATTACCCAGGGCAGTGCTTGCTGCTGTGTGAAGCTACCATCTCCTGGATCCAAATCTTGCATGTGTCTTGGCCCCACCTGCACCAGGCTAGTGAGGTCCCTAGGTCCTGCTCAAACAGCAACAGAGTCCTGGTCCTATCTTGCCACCATGTGTTAGGTTTGGCTTTTGATGCTCCTGCTCCCAGCATGGCCCACATTCCCCTGCTGCTTGCTCAAGACACCCTGGCATCACCATCCTCACTTCAAAGGTGGACAAGCCCCTTCCTCTTCACCCCTGCTTCTGCCAGATGAAGCCCTCACAATTGGGCACATGGTCTGATTCCCGGGGGGGGGAACTCTCCCTGGTGCACAGCACACAGTACTGGGTCAACTACAGCAGCATCCCTGGCTCATAGCATTTATCCACATTTCATTTATTTATTAGAGGGAGCAGGATAAACAGCACACAGCAGCTTCCCTGTCCCAGAGACACCTCAGTGCAAGGAGCGTGGGGACACCATCACCCTTCACCTCAGGTCCTGGTCTTTCCAGGCAAGTTTCAAGTTTCCTTGGAAGCATGAGCAACGGAAGCTGTTCCTGTAGCAGCTGACATTTTCCATGAAAACAGTTGGATTTCTGGGTCTGGTGTGCCCGGTGCTGTGCACCCACCACAGGCTGTCCATGCAGACCCAGGCTCCCATGCAAGGGTGGCTGTCACAGACAAGTTTCTGTGGCAGAAGTTGGGGGCAGAGCCCACACCAGGTCTCATAAAGTCACCCATGGGGGCTGGTGGGTGGAAAACCAAAACACAGAGGGAGTTTTACAGGGATGGAAAAGCACTGAAGGAATGGAAGTGAAATAGCAGACATAGCAAGGGAGCCATCATCCACAGGGAGCTTGTGAAAATAAACAGCGGAGAGAAGCGCAATGGGCCCTAAAGCCGGGGAGCTGCAGCCTGGCTTCGGCAGCTGTGCCACGGGGAAGGCACCAAGCCCCGCCAGCCTGTTTGGGAGAGGTGTGTGCCCTTGCTCCCATCCACCCCTGAGCCAGTGGGCCTGGATATCACCAAATGTTGCTGCACCAGGGAAGGGTCCTGCCCTGCAACGATGGGGTTGGGGCGCCCATTTCCACCCCTTATTTGCTCAGTGTTGCCCAGTGCACCAGAGTGCTCTCTGCTAAAGCTTGGCTCGCTCTTGGAGCAGAGGAAAGCCTCCTCGGTGGCTTTTGATGCTCAGGACTATATCACAAGTCATATTGCACAAAACGGCACATTTTGGGAGACAGCTGGAGTTGCTGTCATGCCCCAGGACTCTTCTAGTCTATGCATCCTCCAAATGGATGAAGGATGAAAGACGGAGGATGAAACTCCTTTGCTAGTCAAACAACTTCACCTCCTGAAACCCACATTCCCCTCTGCCCAGAGACAGCAGCACCCAGGAGTTACCTGTTTGCAGGACCCTTCCCCTTGCAGACATAAGGCTTATATATGGTGAATATAATAGTTATGTATAAGAGAAACTGTGAGCACTAGCAGGAAGTGTGGTGGATTGCTGGCAGCATATGTGGCTGGCGTTCTCCAAAAGAGTAATAGAAAAAATAATATAATCCTAATAATAGTGCCTAGAAAAGAGGAACCTTCCAGCTGTGAGGGCCTGGGAGGTCAGGCATGGACACAGAGCACACCAAGGAGCATTTCACCCTGATTTTGGCAAGTATAGAGGTGCGTACTAACCTATGTGTTAGCAATAGCATCCTCTGGAACAGGGAGCATTTTGGCTGCCTGGTGCTCAGCAGCAGAGCATTGGACCTGGTGCTGCACTATGCATCGCTAGAGGCAGAGCCAGTGACCTCAAAAAGCTCAGGGGAATGTGATGAGGACAGGTTCCTGCTCCCTCTGCCTGCAAACCAGAACCTGGCAAGGGCACCCTGCTCCAGAGGCCATGGGTGTTTTGGGACTGGGGGATGCAGGGCAGGATGGGGATTGGCATGGGTCAGGCACCCTGTGCCACCGCCTCTCCCAAGTGAGCTCCTCCATCTCCTCACCAGCATCTCCTCAGGGCATAGCACTATAGAAACTGAGTGCTGCACACACAGTCCCTGATGCAGCCGCCAGCTCCGCTGATATAATTATCCTAGTCATAGATTGGGAAAAACAAAGAGATCAAGATCAGGAACTGCTGCTAATTCTGAGTGCTCAGCTTGAAATGTCTCAGCCAGGCGCCTTTACAACATTAGGGTCCATTTGTCCATTAGTAATTAATTACATAGCTCTGTACCTCCCCAGCAGCTGTGCTGGGGTCCATGCCAGGGTCAATATGGGCACAGGGCAGGGACCATCCTCGTTGCCCTGTCCCTCCTGACTTGCCTTTGCTTCTCCCCTCCTGCAGGGCCAAGGAGATCAAGACCAAGCTGGGCACACTGCTCCAGAAGCCCGACTCGGCCATTGACTTCATCATCCCCTACCCAGAGAAGCCGGAGAAGCCACCCAAGGCCCAGAAGTGAGTGTCACACCGGGGTGTACTGCTGGCATCCACATCTGGCCACAGGGGTCGATATGAGCCCTTGTGGGATGTAGAGGTGCTGAAGCCCCTGCTGTGGGTTCTGGGGTGGGCACAGCGGACTTTACGTTTACATAAAGTTAGGAGGTTCAACCTGAACATAAGGAAAAACTTTTTTTACTGTAAGGGTGCCAGAGCACTAGAACAGGCTCTCCAGAAGAGGTTGTGGAGTCCCCTTCTCTGGAGGCATTCAAAACCCATCTGGATGCGTTCTTGTGTGACCCAGACCCGGGTCATCCTGCTCTGGCAGGGGGGTTGGACTGGATGAGCTTTTGAGGTCTCTTCTAACTCCTAGTATTCTGTGATTCTGTGATAGGTGGCAGGTGGCTGGTGGCACACTCTTTGTGACCCGCCAGCTAGGTGCAGGCCCTGAGAATTACCTCAGGGCAGTATAAGATGTGTTAGGCAATACAGCTTCACGGAAACCAGGTTTCTCACAGAAACTCAATTTAAGTTTGATAAGATTTCACCTTATTTGATAAAGGCATAAGGCACTTGGGCTTCTTTGAGTCACCAGCTCAGCCCAGACGTGCCAGTCTTTCACAGTCTGGTGGCTCCAGGGTGGCAGCGTGTCCCCAAGCTGGGTGCATGGCCCCACGGGGTGATGCATGGCTCTGGGCAGGTCTGCGATGATGGCACTGTCTCACCTCGCTGCCTTCATCCTAAGCCTCTGCTCCCCAGCACTGAGCTGGTTTAATGACAAAGCGAAGCAGAAACTACAGAGGCTGATGGGATGCGCTGCAGGATTAATGGTTCAAAGGAGATAAAATAAATCTTTAAAAGAAATGTTAGCTTAAATCTAAAAGCAGGATGGCTTCCTGCACACAGGGCAACGGCCTCACCCAGGGTACCTCCAGCCCAGGCTGGGGCAGCTGAGCCAAGTCCTGAGCTGCTGCCCAGCCACTCCCCTGCCACCCTCAGCCCTATGCCACTGGGTGTGTGGGGCTGTCCTGGAGAGACAGGCCTCTGCCCCGAGTTGTTGCTCCCTGAGCTGCAGCTGGTGTTGAAGGACTCAGAAGATGCCTGACAGCACCCAAACTTGCTGGGGGTAGGCAAGGCTGACTGACCTGGCCAGCCTTGCTCATGGCATCAGGAGCATCTAGCAACTCAAGGGCTTGAGTGGCTATGTCATGATAAAAACCAGGAGAGGCGCTTCCCCACTATTCACAAGGCCAGATTTCTATTTCCAATTTAAAATCATAACTTTTTTTGTTTACACCGGTTCCTCTCTCCATGCTCCCATTCAGCCCAGGCAACGTTGCTCTAAACTCCTAACCCTCCACCTAGGGGTTGCTAGGAACCACAAACAAATCAAAATAGGCACAAAAAACCAACCCCACTGTGCTGATGAACGCCATCCTAATCCTGATGCGAGCCTGCAGAGAGCTGCGGTTACTTTGCTGGCAGGGCAGGCAGAGTCCCCATGGATGGTGCGTTTCGTACTTGGTCGCTGCCATGCCCCGGATGCTCCTGTGAAGGAAACATGTTTGTCCCCATTAGCTGTCCCTGCTGAATGCTGGAGAACATCTCCATTCCCCGCTGGCTGAAGGGCTTGTTTTCTCCTGCATGGCACCTCTGCATCGCTCATCCGTCACCACCTTGTGCTCAGTTAATATCACCCCGGGGACATTCAGCTAATGGAAAAGTGAATTTGGCAGTTTCCAGGAAATCTGGATTGTATTGGGTCGCTGCAGTGATGCTCACCCTCACTGGGGGTGGGGAGACACCTGGGAGGAACACAGGAGCAGCAAGAGCTTTTGATCCTGAGAGCCAGTGCAGATGCAATTTCAGATCTAGAAAGCAAATGATCAGGGCCCCCATCACGGACTTTACTGCCGGGTGCTGGCAGTTTGATGACAAGAGAGGGCTGGATACCCAACCCCGGCAAGCCTTGCATTTATGCCATTCTCCTCTCCTCCCTGGAGCCACCTGTGCAGGGTGGCTGGGTAGGAGCACCCAGACCCACCACTGAAGCACCAAGGTCCCCAGGACCAGCAGGTTGTCTTGTCCACTTCTCCCTCCCCATCCCCAGGGATGCTCTGCTCACTCAGATGGTTCCAGCCCTGACGCTGCCTCCCCCCGGCAGCAGAACAGGCTTGAGCTGCAGCCCTGCTGAGGGAGAGTGGGGATAGTCTGCAGCGGCAGGGGACGGTCCTTTCCCCTCCAGCACCGAGCATCAGCCGTGGTGGGCAGCAGGGTGGACAGGAGCCTCTTGCCCCAGTTAAAAATAAACAACCCAAAACCACAAACAAAAAAAGCCACAGCCCTCTTTGGCCACATTTCAAGCATTGCCTTTAAAAAACAAAACAAAACAAACCCAAACAAACAAACAACAACAAAAAAAGAGGAATAGCCACGCACATGAAAACCACGGCCGGTTTTCACTGGGGAGGGACGAGGCGAGGCTGGCGTCCTGCCCCGCCGCGGGGCGTGGGAACGGGTGGGCTGTGGGAGTGGAGGGGCGTTGACCCCAGCTCCGGTCGTGCAGGGCTGGCAGGATCCGGCCCCCCCACCCCTCCCCGGTGTGGAGCATCCTTCCTCACCCCTCTGGGATGCTTCCCAGCTGCCTGCAGAGCCTCCGCTCTGCCCTCCTGTACACCAGTCCTCCCCATTTTTAAAGGTATTCTTTAAAAGCCTGAAGCCCTGAACGGGGCTGTGGGGTGAGCAGGGACTATCTGAGCTTTCTTTACTCCCTTCAGGCCGTCACCGGAGGAGGCTCTGCAGTGGCGTGATTCCCTGGAGAAGCTCCTGCAAAACCCCTGTAAGTTCACATCCCCCTGCAGTCACATCCCCCCATCCCATGTCCCTGCTGTGCTCAGCGAGACCTCGGCCCCTCAGGACCCCCAGTGCTCAGCGAAGGCTTGTTACCCCTGCAGATGGGCTCACCAGCTTCCACAGCTTCCTGCGCTCCGAGTTCAGCGAGGAGAATGCTGAATTTTGGGTGGCCTGTGAAGACTACAAGAAAATCAAGTCCCCTGTGAAGATGGCAGAGAAAGCCAAAAAAATCTACGAGGAGTTCATCCAGACCGAGGCACCCAAAGAGGTCAGTGGCCATGGGGCAGGACATGGTGCTGGGAGGGATGAGGCTTCTGCCCAGGTGCCCTTAATCCCAGAAGAGAGTGATGGCTGCAGGGCACCCCTTGCCATGGCTAGAGGGTTCAGAAGGCTGTACCCTCAGTGAGGGGCAGCCTCATCCCACCCTTCACAGCCCCAGTGCCCCCGTTCACAGCTCAGCCTTTGCTGGGCTTCCTCCAGCCAGAGACAGCTCCAGCACATTCTTTTCCTCCTCTCCTCACAGAGGGCTCACGTTAATAATGAGGGATGACAAACTATGGTAGCCATCACCCCAGAGTTACCTTTACTGCAGGATAAACCTCACCCTTCACGGCAGATTTGCCACCAATAATACCTCCAGATAAGCAAACCTGCTGCAGTCCCTCCTCATAACCTCTGTGCAGTTGTTGGTGTGACAGAGCAGGTGAGGGAAGATGCCATCACCCACCCCTTGCAAAGGCAGGGTTCCCATCCCTCTTACACTCCCATCACAGGTGAACATCGACCACTTCACCAAGGCTGTGACCATGAAGAACCTGGTGGAGCCATCACCAAGCAGCTTTGACATGGCCCAGAAGAGGATCTTTGCCCTGATGGAGAAAGACTCCCTGCCCAGATTTGTGCGGTCGGAGTTTTATCAGGAGTTAATCAAGTAGCAATGCAGCAGGGTTGTGCGAGGCATTCCCCGCGGGCAGTCCCACTGCTTCTGCCTAAACACCTACCCCTTCTCCTGCAGCCGCTTTGCTTTCTTGATACCACCCTAAAAGAGCACCCAGGGGCATTGCTAAACATCTCCCCTCCAAGCTTTGGACTGCCAGATGTCCTGATGTCTCCTCTCTTACAGTCTCTTTCCTCTCCCCCAAAAGACCAATTAGCAGAAACCCTTGGTGATCCAAAGGACATAACCACATTTCTCCCAGTTTTGCCCATATCTCTGGTTTAGCCCAGGCTCTCTCTCTCCTCCTGGCTTCCCAGGGCACTGCTGAGGCTGCACAGGGTACCCTGCAGGTGCTGCCCTCCCCAGCCACATCCCGTGTGCCTGCAGCCCTGGGGTGCAGGCTGGGCCA
>NW_010184823.1:40824-44423 GCF_000695765.1 Mesitornis unicolor | reverse complement strand
TTCAGCAGGCACTGTGATGGCTGTAGGGCAGGGACAGTGGTGTGACAGGGATGGTGGTACAGCAGGGACGGTGGTGTGACAGGGATGGTGGTACAGCAGGGACAATGGTATGGAAGATTTGGGAGCAGCAGTGTGCACCTGGCTGGCATGAGGGGTGGGCAGAGTGAGCCTGCAGCACCGCTTTCCCAGTGGCATCAGCTTTGAGACAGCCTGTTTGCTTCCCACTCAAGCCAGTAAAGAGGATTAAATGAGACCTGTTTGTTCAAAACACCAGAACTGTTTAGCAACCCCAACATCCCACTCGCTCCTGTCACTTGCACGACATCCCGAGCTCACTGCCTGCAGCCCGTGCCTGTGTCCCTGCGCCTGCGCGCAGCCCTCAGCCGTGCTGGTGGCCGGTGGTGTGCTCGGATCGCAGCTTCAGGAGTGTCGCTGCAGCCTTTTCTTGCTCCATTTGCTTCTCTCAGCAGCTGGCATGCCAAAGCGATACTTCTGCACAAACCCAATTGAGGGGCATCAAGTAGAGGAGGGAGGAGAATCATGCTGGGAGGAAAAAAGCTGCAGTTGCAACTGTTCAGATTCAGTTTAAAAAAACCCAACAAACCAACCCCAAAAAACCAAACTCAAACACAAAACCATCTTTGGAAAGATGAAAAATAAACCCCTGGCCTCTTGAACAGATGGCAAACTCTGCTGAGTTTGGGTAGCCTGCATCTCTCCCTTCTGCCTCCTCCTGTCTGCTCAGGACATGTCTTTCCATGAGGCTGTCTCTTAAAAACACCAGCTCTTTTCTAATGAATCAAAGCCAGCCCATTGGTTGCTACCAGAAGAAATCACACCTGAGGATGGTGTGAGGGCATACGTGAAAGGTGGCTGGGGTCTCATTTCAGCCTCGAGCTGAATGCGATGAATCCCTGCTCCATGGGGCCTGGATGTTTTGTCCCTGAGATGGTTTCCTAATGCAGTGCCTGCAGGGCCATGGCTTGCAATGAACTGCTTCAGCTGGCAGCTCGACAAAGGGGGGCAAAATAACACACGACCATGCCCCCAGCAGGCATGCCAGACCAGCTGTCTCCCCCCAGGCTGCTCAACCTCAACTGCAATTCATGAGACTCCATGCAAAATACAATAGCATAAACAACGGATTTGCCAGCCTTTTCAAGACTTTCAAAAACTCAGAAAAAAAACCGAAAAAGCCCCACCAGCCCCAAATATTTATGTGTTGTCACTATGGTGATGAAGAAACTACATCCCAAGCTCCAGGAAACGGGCTGTGCTTTTCAAGCAGGGATACGGAGGCAGGGGAAGGATGGAGGCCATCGCAAATGTGACTTTTTTTTTTTTTAACTCCGGAGCAAATAGCCTGGGAAAGTTGGTGCTGGAGTGGCAGCAGGCGATGCTTGCAGTGCATTCCCCCAGTGTGAGTGCAGGGGGCAGCTTGGGTGGCCCCAAGGAGCCCACAGGTCGCAAGAGGGTCCCATCAAAAGGGCTCAGGATCCTTCGGCAGCACCTGCTGCCCAGACCTGCTGGGCAACAAGGGGAAACGGGAGCAGAGTTGGGCACAGGAGGGGGGGCTTGGCCAGCACTTCTGCTGCAGGGTGCTCCCACCACCTCTGCCCACGCATTCTCCCTGCACCCTCCTAACGTCTCCATGAACTGGTGTCAGTATACGTGGGCTCAGCACATTCAAGCTCCCAATTTACAGCGTGACTCAGAGAAAAGAGCAAAACCAATCAGGCTTCCCCGTAGAAAGACCTAGATCTTTCAGTTTTACTTAATCCTTTGGCAGCTATTTCCAGATACCCTCACACGTTTTGCAGTTAAAGGCCAACATCGACGCCATGGGGGTCGGGATGCCGCTGGAGGCTGGCTTGCTATGCGCCATCAAAACCTGAGGTGTCACTAGCTGCAACAGTGGCGTGCAGGGCAGGAAGAGGGCGTTGTACGTGCTGAAAAGACAGGTGGAGGCTGGATTCAGGAGAGGCGAAACAGCTCTATCGGAAATCCCTCCCCAGCTTGATTTCTGCTAAAATATTGGAAGCCTACTTTAGGGGGTGATGGAACAGGTTCCAGCAAGCTACCAGACGGTCATAAAATATGGCCCCTGCAGTGTTTTGGAGCTCTTGGGAAGTTGTGTTTGTGTAGAAGGGTCGTTTGGCTCATTACTGGGGCAGGCTTGCCCCAGAAAGGTGGCAATGCCTGTACCCACCCCATGGCCAAGCTTGCTGCAGGCTGAGAGGTATTCAGTGTCGGGCTGATACCAACCATTATATTTCTGGTAGAAAAAGAAAATACTTCATGTATTTTGTCACTCTTTCTCTTATGAAATTTGGCATATGTATGAGCACTATATACACAATACCATATATCTATAACCCTATAGACATTTACAAGTATACACACACACACATATATATACTCCTAACACAGGCATCTGGATCCCCAGTGAGTCAGAGCGCCAAAAAGCAGAGTTTCTGGATATTGGGCTTGGGGTCTGTCACAGAGATGAGCGTGTGTGTGTTTATTGTGGTCCTAGTCCCCACTGAGGGAAACCTTGGCCATCCACCCAAGTGAACATGAAGGTGCATCTTCCAAAACATCCTCCAAAATCACCCTGTGCCCATGGCTGTTGGGTGCCCGCAGCCCTGGCGCATCCTGATGCCTGACCTGGCGCAGGAGGCAGCTCTCATGGTCTCTGAGGGATCCCCAAGTCCTGCCGTGGGGCAAGGCAACCCCACGCTGCAGCTGGGGTTCCCTGGGCACCAGGTGCTGCCTCTGTGCCTTCCTGGCACCCACTCCCCACCCTGGGAAAATGTGGAGGAGGGCTCCCTGCAGCTGCATCCCTCAGATTAACACCGAGAGATTGTTTGATGTACATTTTCTGGTTAATTTAGTGACCCGGACCCTCACACCTCACCAGCCATTATATGAGTCACCCATCTTCCTCACACGTGCTGAGGCAGGGCTCTGCTGCTGCTGCCCAGCTCCAGCCCTGGGGACTGCCGAAGCCTGCGAGGCAGCAGCCGGAGCTGCCCAGGGGAGACTGAGGGTGTCTCAGAGCTTGCCCAGGCTCCCTCCAGTCCCTGGTCACTCCCTGAAGGGTGCTGAGTGCTGTGGCCAAGGGTCAAGGCGAAGTTAGGAGTGGGGATCAACTCCTCACACCCCCAGGCAGCAGGTTGTCAGTCTGAGGTTCTCCGTGTGATTTTCACTAGAGATCTTCATGCGGGGTGCTGGTGTGCACTGAGGAACCAGTTGTGTTAACCCATATTCTTGTACGACTCAGTAATCCACACATAAACATGTATTTCTGCTACAATCTCGATGGACTGTTCATTTTGTCTCTTTGCACTGAATGTGTAGCACTTCCTTACCCTCTACAGGGCACTCCCAAAACTTGTGCCCAAAAGCTCTGGCAAGACCAAAGACCTCTGAGAACTTCTGGTGCAACAGATGTCGTGATTCCTCATGAAACTGAAAAGGGAACCAAAATATCACCCCAGGGGGCTGGTCCAGAGGATATTCCTCAGCACCAGCACAACCATGGGCAGCCCTAGCCCCATTGCCCAGGTGCTGCCTCAGGCTTTGGCTTGCCATCTGCG
>NW_010184823.1:13599-40802 GCF_000695765.1 Mesitornis unicolor | reverse complement strand
GGGGGCTGAGCAAGACCCAGCCCTGCTCACCCCCACCCACCTGCCTTCGGCAGCAGCTCTGCACTCACAGCATCTGGGCCCAGCAACAGGTTGAGCTCTGAGCTAAAACACATTCCCCTCTGGAGCTCTGGGTGGGAAAACATCTGCAGCGAGGAGCTGCTCCTTTACACACCCCCCTTCAAGGCTGTCAAGGGACCTCATGCTCACCCCAGCCCCTCAGCAAGGATGGGTGGTTCCTGTGCTGAGCTCACTGTCAAGCACAACACGGACCCCAAAATGCTGAGCATCCCCCAGGCTCACGGTGCCACAGGTATCTGAAGGATATAATGGCTGTTTCATCTCTCTGTAATTTAAAACAACCTCTGAGTGAAGCCATTTGTAAAATGACTTTTTAGAGTAACCTTGGCCAATGAATTGCATCTCTATGCATTTTCTTTGGTTCACACAATGCCATTTTAGAACAGACTAATGCAAACATTTTTATTTAGAATGTATTCATAATTATTTAAATATCAATACAGTTTTTGCAATAGTTATCAAGAGCTCCCAGTACCAGGGGAAAATAAAACATAGCCACATGCTTGGCTATGTTCAGAGCTTTAGCAAGCCTCTTCATCTCTTAGCTGAACATGCAGAGTGGTATGTGTCAGTACAATCAAATAAATATAAAATAAAGCAGATGTTAAAAGAGATGTTTCTCTGTGGGCCTGGAAGTGCTTACTGGAGAACCATGGCCTCCTCCTGCCATGTCAAAACACCGGTGTGAGAGCTGTTGTCTGGACTGGGATGCAGATCAAGGAATACACAGCTGTCAGAGCATTCATATTCAACTAAGTACTGGGAGAGAGTGTGGCACCTGGTACTGCAGCCCAAGACAGCAAGCCCTGCATCTATTCCTTGTGCCCCCAACTGCAGGTCAGTGTCAGTCCCAAAGCCCCCAGTGTCTAACAGCAGCGGTTAAAAAGTAAGCTGCCTTCTGGCAAAGCCCAGGAGGAGTAATGAGACTGACACGCTCCTCCTACCATCTTCAGGAAAAAGTGAGTCATGCTACTACTGAATTATAAACTCACATAAATAACATTTGGAAAAAAAAAAAAGACATTTTCAAGTACTCCCAGGCGGGGTCTTTCCTCCCCAGCTGTTGTGGCAGTGGTCCTATTTCATCACAAACTGCTCCATAGAAGCCAGGGCAAACCTAAATCCAAATGGCACTCCCAGAACCAGTAATACACACCTGTCAGTCTGGGAGAGAAGGAACAAGTTTCTGTTCTGCTCAGCCACGGTATTTAACCTGAGAGCATGAAGGACACAATTAATAATATATGAAATAATAAACCTCCCCCAAAATAACAGCTTTGTACAGCCCTAGGAAAGATCCTTGGCCAGAATAAACCAGATGCTGCAGAGGGAGAAGCGGCCAGAGGGAAAAGCTTCCCTGTGATTGTGGCTGTGGTGATCGAGGGGGCCTGTTTGAAAAGTTTTGGTCTCCCTTCAAGAAAGAGTAGGAGCTCTTCCTATGGCTGGCTGCTGTAATGCAGCACAGCCCGAGTTCTGAGCAAATCCTACTGATAGCCTAGGCATTTGGGAGCTATATGAACAGCTGAGGACCTGAGCAAGTCCTTTTCATCTAAGCTTTTGCCAATTAGAAAGGGGAGATCACAGTCCCCAGTGCTTCCCCTGGCTTCCTCCTTCCCCTGCTCCTTGCTAGGTGCCAGCCTGCAACACTGCAATCTGGTCCCTTGGTGGGCAGTGTGCCGAGCGTGTGCTCCCCCCCACCCTCCTGGGCTTGCAGGGCTCGCCAGAAACACAGCAGACACAATGACTGCACCCAGCTTTCATGTCAGACACAGACTCCAGGGCTCCTACACCGATGGACTCTGAGGAGGGTTTGCTACACAAACTGAGCCTGGCTTGGGTTACAAATGCTGGCTGTTGCATGACATGGGATACAACTGGGACATTAGACAGCTACTGGAGACAGCTCTGTTGCTTCATGCCAATGAATGCTTTTGCTGCCATATATTCTTGCGAGAGCCCAGCCCGCTCCTGCCTTGCTGCAGGTTCAGGCGCACTGAGAGATGATGTTAGAGTTGCAGTCTAAGGTGTGAGTGTGGCTTCTTTTGCAGTTTTCAGGCCCACAGCCAGCACCAGGTGGACTGACCAAGTCCAGGTAGTAGGGGGACTTGAGGAAACGGCGGTAGGAATCCTTTTCCATGAGGGTGAATATTTTTCTCTGAGCCTCATCAAAGCAGGACAGTGTAGGCTCCAGCATATTGTGGCTCGTCTTCTCCCGTGTGCATGAATCCAGATTCACCTGTGGGCCAAAGGGACAGCATAAGTAGAATCTGTCCCAGAAGTGGCTAGCACAGGTGAAGGAAAACCCAAGCATCTCTTCATCAAGCGTGTTTAAGCTGTCCTTGATGGCAGTGGTCTGAAATGGCCATTGGACACCCTGTGGTCTTGGCAGAAACTGTGCAGCTGGATACCAGTGCATCTCTGCTGCCAGACGAACTGTCAGGGGAGACCGACACAAAGCACTCTGGGATACAGCCAGCCAGGAAACCTGAGCAACTGCATGGGAGCAGCTGGAACACTGGGAACCAGAGTCCTCTTGGGCTTCTCCCCTTGGAGTGTGCAGATGGGATGGCCATGTGGTTGTAACTAAGCCCACTTTCTCTCTATCCAAGTTTAATACGAAAGCAATGACACCATCTGCTTGCTAACTGACAGAAAGCAGCGTGCTTCAACTCTTGTGAAACTACCAGATCTCTACTTCCCTGTGCTGCTGGCCTTGTTCAGGATACAAGGTGATATCTTTGCTCAATAGATGTTCTGTGCACATACCTCTTTTGTTGCCTGCACTGAGATGAACTCGTCATAGATCTTTCTGGCCTTAGGGCTGAGCTTGGCTGGCGACTTGGTTTTCTTGTAGTCCTCACAACTGACCCAGAACTCGATGTTTTCTTCACTGTACTCAGATTTGAGAAAAGCACGGAAAGCAGCCAGTCCTCCTACAGGAAAACCAGATCAGGTAAGGACACTGGTTCCTGGACAGTCATACCCATGAACCCCAGCAAACAGCAATTCTGCATTCTCCTTTCCAGAGCTCAATAAGCAGCTCCCCTGGCGATGGCTGCCTGCCTCCACGGCAGTCACTCAAGGCTGGAATGCAGACAGGCCCCACAGGGTTGTCACACGTGGGTCTTCAGCTGCCTGCTCCCCCACTGTGACCTTCAGTGACTCAGCCAGGAGAAGACAAGCAACTCACATGTTCCCAGGAGGCCCCAAGGAGACAGTCAACACATCCCACAGAGCTTCAGGCCATGGGAACAACATGAAGGAAACATCAAGGACATCAGTGTAGCCTGGAACCGACGGGAAGACAAAGTCTTCCATGGGCTCATCTGCAGTTTTTCCACTTTTTGGTTCACGTTTAACCCATTGTTAACTGTGTGCTGCAGTCTTGCCCTCCCCTTGCATAGGGCTAAACCAGTTGCCTTCACAAAAAGGACAACTCAGTAGTAGGTCAAAGCTCCATTCATGATATATTGGGATTGTCCCTTGGATCTGACCAAGAGTACCCTTCACTACCCCACCCAAAGGCCTGTGTGGCCAAAGCAGCTACTTTTTGCTGCTCAGAAGTGTAAGATCATGTCTCATGCCCCCTCCAGGGACTACTCAGTGCACACACTGCAGGTGGGACCCTCAACATCTCCAGCAGAAGGGCCCTCTTTACTTACTGTCATGATGGATCAAGTTTTCCAAAGAGTCTGCCCACTTTCTGACTTCCTCTTGGCTAACCCTAAAAGGAGACAAAGGGAGAAACATATAAAAGATTTAGGGAGTACAGAAAGGACAAATTTGGATTTTATGCTCAGCACCATTAGAACATCGCTTTCCCTAACTGTTGTAAGACCATACATGAGAGACCAAGAAGGAAATGTCTGCTTGCTTTAGAGACCCCTGGGGATCCCAGATCTAATCTACAGAAATTCTGGTTTGCAATACCCATTACCAGCCATGGGCTGCAAAATAATTTTCCTGGAAAAACTGTTGGGGACTTTGTGATTTTTTTTGTGACTAGTTGCATCTCCTGATGGGGCATAGACACGGGATCACTCTTACAGGCCACATCAGTGAACTCTAAAGAGCTGATTTCTTTAACCTGTCAGGGAGCAGTAGCTATATGGAAAAGAGAGGAACATGGGAACTAGAAACACATGGGGAACATGAGAACACATCCCGCATTCATTCCCCCTATCATCCCAGAACATCCTAGGGCTCATCTATTCCAGAAGCACACCTTGTCCTTTGGAGTTCTCCTTGGGAAGGGCATCATTTACTTGCACCTCAGTGAGAGCAGAGCTCTCTGTTTTCTGTGCCACTACTTCTGTGCAGCTCAAAGAGACAGTGATGCTGATTCTGCGATGTGTCAACTCTCACTGAGTCTTGTGATGGCGTTATTACCCTGTGCAGGAGACTGCACAAGTCTTTCCATGTGCACATGCATATTGAATCACAGAAGTGTTGACAAAAAGGGACCTCTAGTTCCACCTGCTTCATGGAAAAGGACTATTGCCACACTAGATTCAAACACACAGGTGTTCAGGAGGTACTGGGAAGCAGCAGCAGAAATGCTAATGAAGTACAGCTCAATGAAGGAGTAAATAACATATTGCAGTCAGTCTGGGCTTAACTACATGGCAGCATCTGCTCTTACCTCTGGCTTGAAGATATTTTCTCCTTCTTGCCCTGGGAAGAGCTGTAGTCACAGGAGTCTGACTTCTGCAGCAAGAAGCCCAGACGATGCTTCATGTCTTTGGCACTGAAAGAAACAATTCAAGAACAAGACTAAGATAATGCGTTAAAACTCCTCTGCAGCCTCCTCACCCACAATAAGCTCCTTCATCATTACTCAGTGACACAAATGCAGGTCACTGCTCGTTAGCTAGTGCTGACTCTCCACTCCTCAATTAATGAACATTTCTGTTACTAGACAAATACAACAAAGTAATCATTTTTCACATTCAACAGCACCATTTTCTTGCTGACAAGGTCATCAGCCTGGAGGCAGAGTTGGCAAAGGGGGAGAAGCTGCTGTCTTCCTACTGTTTACAGTTAAAATATTATGATAAAGAGGCATCACCGGGCTGTAAACGTGTCACTTCTCCTTAAACTGATTTGCCCAGCTACCCGTGTCCAGTTCTTAACACGCTTCCTAACCCTTTCCTGCACCCCTTGCCATCTCCCCACTTCATCACCGAGCTACAGGAACAGTGGGGCCATGCCAGGCCACCCCACCAAGCAGCTGGGGAAAGGAAGAAGTGAAGGGGTAGGAGCAGGACCATGAAGTAAGATCAGAGGATGAGTCGGAAGCTTCACCCCAACCAGCCCATGCTGACTGCAAGCTACTCCCTCGCTCCATGGCAAGCTCCTATGAGGGCATCTATGCTTAATTTTGTTCTGCCTTCCAGCTTGCTCAGGACAACCACTGGCTGACAGCAGATATGCAGCTGGTTTTGGCCTCAGCATCAATCTGTAATTCCTTCCAGTTCAAGAGTGAGGGGGTGGGTAAAGCTGTCCTGCTTGCTTAGGGGTGCAAGCCCTGGCCTGCTGTAAGGTACAATGATAGTGTAAGCAGGAAACTCTTCTCCTCCTCAGATCAGGGCCACAGAAGCACTTGGAAAAGAGCAGGACGTTGTGCCACAGGGCTGAGCTCTGGCAGCTGCTCAGCCTCACAGTCCAGCTCTTTGCTCCAGCCTTAGCATCCTGTCAGCGGTCCCGGCTATACCTTATCTCACTGCTTGCTTGTGCTCATAAATGTTTCCTTAACAACTCCTGCACTGGGGTGAGAGCAAAGGAAACTCACAACTCTTTTAGAGCAGGGTGTGTGTGACCAGGGCCAATGTCCAGGCCCTGGATATGGGGTACTCTGTGCTGCCAGACTTGGGCTGCCATGGTGCCTGCCCCCAGAAGAAGGGGACTGCTGAGGTCTGCAGGAAGGTAGCAGCAGGAGGAGACAAGACACTGCTGCTTGCAGCAAGTCCTGCAGCTTTCTAGTGAGAGGGGTTTTCTTGGGAATTCTGGACAGACGTGGTTAAAAGATGTGAACCTTCTTTTTTCTTTGCATTTTTTCAAATGTTCTCTTTTTTTTCCCCTGTCAAACATTCCTGCAAAGTGGGGGAGGGGGGGAGAGCAGGGATGTGTCAATATTTTTTCCTTACATTTTCAGCAGTTGTTTCACCACGAGCAAGGAGCTTTTTCTCCCAGATGGGAGCAGGCTGAGCCTCAGTTTGTACATTCCCAACCCTCTCCCATTGCACAGCCACTGAGAAGCAGCCTCAGGGGTGCTCCAGGAGGCATGAGCAGCCAGAAAGGTAGCGCTGCGCTACCAGAGACCCATGCAAGCTTGCACGTGCTGGATGACCAGGAGTTTTGTGGGGCCAGTGCCATTCTGTGCACCTGGACCACCCTGGTGGGGGTTTTCAGGCCCCATAGCACCTGAAAGGGAGTAACATCCCTCCAGGAGAGCTCATGGCTCCCCTCACAGGCATAGATACCCCTTCATGCTGGGCTACGGTGCAGGCCATGCCACCAAGGACATGCTTTGGGATGCACAGCCTCTGCTCTGCCAGCACTGGGATGCCTGGCCAGTATTGCCTGTCAGGATGCAGCCAGATCCTGCACACGCAGCAGGGGTACAGCTCAGCCCATCCTGATTGGCACCACACAACAAGGGTACGGCCAGCCCCACAGTGCTGTGCACCGAGGGTACAGCCTGACCTGGTCCCTCACCATCAGTACAAACCCAGGGGATTCAGGCTGACACCCCATGGCTGGTGTCGCATCCAGATCCGCGGTGCCCAGGGCTGGCCCGCATCCCCACCCTGCCTGCTAGCAGCCAGATCTCTGGTCCTGCCAGGCTGGTTTTCTGCATTTGAATGCATTTTCAGGACCCTAATTTTTTTTTTTATATCCCATCTGCCTAGCCTCCCCTTCAAAAAAAATTGAGAAAAGAAAGAAGAAAAGAGGTGCAAAGCTTGCGGCAGAAGCAGGTGACAGGAATATCAAATTATAGCAATGCTAAAAGCTGCTTGTTTAGCTGATAGGAAGGATGGGTTTAAGAGTTTCCACAGCTCCATACAAAACCTTTATGCAATTCTGCTTCTGACTAACAGGAAAAAAAAAGCCTGTAAGCAATCATTTGTATCTAATCTTACAAAAGAATCAGAGCTGAATCTGCCACTTCTGCTTCAGACGCAAAGTGCGATACATCAGCGTATCTCCAGACTAACAATATCATTAACAGATGCTCAGAAATAAACAGTACCTTTTTAAGCAAGTGGCTGGCAGTGCAGCGAGTCCCTTGCACATCTTGCTCCTGAGGTTGGTTCTTTATTCCAGGAAAAACAACGCAGGAGGCAGCAGAGGCTGCGTGTGGGTCCTTCGCAGTCTGCAGAATTCAGTCTCGTCTCTGAGCCAGCTGCGCTGCCTTGGCTCTCTTTTATAGCCTAGCCCAGACAGCCCAGCAGCGCTCAGTGACCCAGTCAGGAGTCAGCACAGCAGCAGCACCCGTCCCCTTTTTGCCCACCCAAGAGCAAGAGGGTGACGTATAAGCCAAGACAAAGGAGTGAGTGGGATTGAAAACCTTACCAGAAATGAAGCTTGGTGTCTGGCTGCAGGGGTGGATTCTTTTATAAGGGTGGAAAAAGCTTCAGGGGTTTTCCTCTATTGCAAAAGGTGAAACAGTGCAGATAAAAGCTGGAGGAGACTTTCACAGGAGCACAGCCAGTAAAAAGGGTCAGAGAATCAGTTCTGAGAAGTGAGATGAGCTTTTCTGGTTCCTCTGTTCATTTTCCCATTCTATTTAAAGCATCCTGTGGAAAAAAAAGGGACAAGAATTTTAAACACAAAAGGTTCCCATAATCCCAACAAATGCAGAAACCAGAGCTCTAAGGAAAGAAGAATGTAAATTCATCAGGGAAACATACAGGAAGATGAGACTGTTCTGTTTTATTCTAGTGGCATACAGATATATACCTTTGGTGAAGAAGAAAAAAAATCTCTGAGGCACATATCACTATCAGAATACAAAATGCCTGTGTCCCAGCACACACTTATTTGGGACAGCTCATGTAGGAACAAGTGTAGGAAAAAAAAAAGACAGGAGGTTGACATCACGGCTGCCTGAGATATATGGGTATCACTGCAATACCTTACTTCTCCATTTGCATTTGCCCCAATCAAAAGTCTGACCTTGAGACTTAGGAGTCCCCAAGTTCCCAAGGGAAGATGATTAATTAAAACTATAGGCATAACTGTGCCTGCCCAGAGAGGACTTTGCCGTGCTGAGGCTACTCTGTGCTAAAGGATGAACCCATGAAACACCTGGCTGTGGGGATGTCTGGTGGTGACTGAACTGCCTGGCCCTGCTGTAGTCTCAAGAGAGAGCAGAATTACTCCAGCCACACCACTTGTCCTCAGCCCTTGAGGGGTGCAGAAGGCAGTTGCCTCTCTGGAAAGAAAGAATTGGCTGATATTTATTTGAGTCATGGCTCAGCACAGCCTGTACCATCACTATAAAAGAGGGGAAAGCTTTGAGCAGACGGACATACATATGGTCTGCTGCACTTCAAGTCTTGCTCCCGCTGTGAAATAAAGAAGCTTCAGTTCAGCAGCAGGCTGTCTGCCTACGCTACCCACTGCTGCGCTCCCTCTCCCCAGAAACCTTTAAATACTTTGCACATGACCTGCAGAAGTTGCAGGGTGAGCTTTTCCCTCCTGCATCTCTAGAGCCTACAGCCAGCTGCACAGACATCCCACATCCCAGCCTAGTTTACTTGCCTTGGCATATTGCATCCTCTCAGATCATTAACTGTGCTTAAAGGCAATGCTCTAATTAACTTTAAAATGCTTTTGTATGAACGTGACTATCCTGTTCCCAAATGTGAGACATTTCTGCAGATCCTGCACTGCTTGGATTAAAAATGAGCTCCAGCGTAAGGCAGCATAAAAATTGAACTGAGCAAATACCCCTGTGTTTTTAGTGTTTGTGAGTTTAGAGCACTTGGGTGCATCTGTAGGAAGCGACTGAGCACTGGCAAAGCTGGTGCCAAAGTTCTCTTGTCTTCTGTTCAGGGAGGAGAGAAGCCAAAGGGTAGAATATGGCCAACAGGTAAAAATGTAACTAATTTATTAATTGCTAAATATTTAATTACTTTAACTTCAATATCAAATTTGTGTAATGTTACTGCTGTTTGTGTGCAACTGCAGTACATTCATTCAAGCAATTCAAGAGCTCAGCTGTCCAACACAGTCAAGGTGTCTGCAAGGTCTAACCCTGACCCTAGCCCAGGCAGCCAGAGCCTGACCTCCTGGCTCAGGAAGGTCCCAAAGGCTGCTTTCTAGAGCACAGAAATTCTGCAGTTTCTCTGCAAATTGGCATGTAACAATATTTAGGAATGACACACTTCTCTGTGGATTGTAAGCATGTTCACTGCATGACTCTAATGACACTCGAATGCTGGTGGTGTCAATAGCAAGTCACCTTCTGGATTTCCCAGCTGCTGCGTGAGCAGTAGAAATAAGAAATTTCTAACACTGCCACCACAACAGCCAGCCCAAAGGGCTTTGCAATTAAGATCATTTTCCCTGGACTGCGTATGCAGACTCCTAGAACTGCTGCAGATGAAATTTCCCTTTTTCCAGTTCATTAACATAGTCTGGTTCAGTCTGGCCCCCATGCAAGGAGTTTGGGTTTGCATACTGCTTCTCCTCTAGGCTGTGTTTCCCAGCTGTTTCAGTTTAATATCCTTTTAGCTGCTCCAGCTGGTCCCCAATCAAAAGTACTCCCTTCCATTTCTTTCCCTTCATAATCCGGTCTCTTCTCACAGGGCACAGGCTGTGCTGTGCTCAACACCACCATCTCCTCCTTCCTGCCAGCTAGAGAAGCTAGCCACGTTCTTTGCCTGTCACATAATCTCTGGCTGGCTTCACCTGAGGCATGGAGAAATCAGCAGTGAGGATGGGCTGGGGGGTGCAAGGCTGGGAGTGGGGGCTCCCTGCCTGATACATTTCTTGGCTGTGCAGTGCTTTGGAGGTACCCAGGGGCTCACAGGAGACAACATGATAGTAAACATCTGCAGTTCCCACTGTGGCATCCCTTGTCCCCCACCCCTCCCCCCGCCCTGCCTCCCCTAGCAGCTAGAGACAAGGCTGTGAAATGGAGCTTTCCCCCCCACCAGCACTGCTAGGGAAGAACGTCACACACGTGTGCTCACCCCCATACACATGCGTGTGTGGGATGTGTCCCTCGGCTCAGCCGCAGCCAAGCAGCAGGCCGTGGGAGGAGGCAGGGAGCATGGGGAACGCCGGTTTGGTGGTCATTGCCAAGAGCCAAGCAACTCCAGGCTGTTGCCCTTCCAACAGTGTGGGGCTCTCCTGCCTCAGTCCCTTCCCAGCTCAGAGCAGCATGCTGTGGGATGCATAAAGACGATGGCTGCTTTTCATCACTGGAAATGGAGAAGGGCATGTCATGGGAGCTGTGAGGATGTGCTGCTGGGCCAGAGCCTCTATTATGACTCATCCTTCCCCAGTCTGCCTTGCTAACAGAGGCTAACAGTGTCTCACTCTTCCTCCTCTTCATGTCTCCCAGAGCCATCTAGGCACACTGGGGCTGGGCTAGCAAATCACCTCATGCACAGGGGGACACTGGACAAAGCATTTCCCATCTTTCTTATGGGCATCCCTATCCCAGTACAAGTTTGGCCCCTGCTCTGCTCTGCACACAGCACTGGTGAGGAACCAGAGCAGCTCCCACACCCCTGAGAAGCACTTACCAGGGTGGCACAGGGCCCCAGGCTGCAGAAGCCCTGCACGAGTAGCTGCCCTGGTGACGCTGCTCCCTGCATGAGTGGCCCCAACACCGAGCCCTGCTGCAGGGACGGAGCCCAGAGCTGTGCTGAGCTCCCTGATTTGATTCTCTCTTACCCCAAGCCCAAGCATTTTGCACAAAATCTCTTTCAGTGCAACCTCCCACCACTGGTTTCTTCTCCGGTATAACCATTAGTAGGCAAGATTTCCTTCCAGCAACAAGGGCTGCATCTTCTCCACATACACGTGTGCTTTGATTGAATTAGAGCTAATGAGCTGTGAGCAGAGAGCCCCATTTCAATTTGCATGAATCAGCTCAGCACGTGTCTGCGCCTGACGCTGCATGCAGCCATGCTTCCTGTCCCAGGGCATTGGCTGTGGCCTGACCTTTCTAAAAGACACATGGAGAGGCCACACTTGTCCCTATAGGGTCCCCCTGCCAGCACTGGGATTCCCAGAAATGCTGTCTCACATTCCCATATGAGGAAATAATTCTTTCCCATGTCTCTGCAGTGCTACCTGACTTCACGCATGACCACAGCCATGGCCCTTGCAAGCAGTTCCCAGAGGCAGCGTTTGAGGAGAGAGCATCTCTTCCCAAATTAGCCCTGGCAAGACGGATAATTCACCATTCTACCACATGGTTAATTTGCTGCTCACACAGAAAGCTTCTCAAGTGGATGTACCTCCAGTCTGACCCAGTCACCTTTCTGCTTCTCTTGGATGAGGCAAAGATGAACTTTTAAAGACAATGCAGCCTTCGTTTGTTGTCATAGTTTCTTGCTGAGCCTACTCCTCTCTGAAGTGATGCTCTGTAAACGTTAGCACATTCATCTAGCAGGTTCCATAGCCCCAACTTCATACAATTTATGGAACCAAACATACACCTCACACAATTTTCCCATGCTCTCAGGTGTTTCTAAATACTTATACATGCACCTATAACATCAGTAGATTTTTGTCATTTCTAAGTGCTTGGAAGTTCCTAATAATTTAGGGGGAGTTGGTAGGGTTTTTCTTTGCTTCAACCCTCACTTTTTGGGCTGCCTACTTCTCCTGTTACTGCCCAGAAGAAAATATTTAATCTTGTATCAAAGGAAGAATTTTGTTCAACCTAAATGGACCATTTTTTCCTCCTAGTTTGGGTTTGCTAATGAAATAAGTGTGATTTTTTTTTTGGTCTGGCTACTGTTCCTGTTTGCGGGCATCAGACAACAGAAAAAGCTATTATTTGAGTAATTTGTTGTCCAGTTTCTCAAATCTCTGTCTCATCATCCATCTTGATTAACAGCCCCGTAAATGTTTCCTCTTAATCACTAAGAAAGTTTTGAATAACACTGGGGCACAAACCAAGCCAACATATGCCTGGTCACTGATGCTTTCCCAACACTAAAACCACTTTGAAATGTCTCATTTAGCCACTTCTAGTCCATTTAATATGGATTTTATGACATTTCAAGCCAAATATTGATAGCAAGTCATACTCATTTATAAATCTATTTCACCACCACAACCTCCACATAAAAACACTATTAAGCTCATTAGAAAAAGGTCTATTTGTCCATTAAATCATATCAGCTGGTATCAATTATATCACCACTTTTTCAAATGAGCCTGCTATGGTCCATACTAACAGGGCTCCTTCACTGATCAAAAGGTTAATAGCTCTGTGACTACATAGCTCACTGCCTCTTAGAGCATGGCTTTCTTCCAGTCTCCTTTTATTCTAAAATGTATGAAAATTGACCACTCTTCCACTCTTTGTTCCAAGAGCTCTTCAGCCTATTCCTCCAAGATTCTTAGTGCAAGAGAGTTGCACTTCGTTGGCATAAAACCACGTAGATCATCCCAAGGGCTGTGTAGCCCTCAGGCAGAGACACCGAGCAGATGCTCATACTGTGTCCCAGCTCTGCCTGCAGTTCCTCTGCAAGTCTCCCAGGGCCAGACCCCAGCGCTGCCACTGGGGGTGTGAAGCAGCTGGTCTGTGTGCTGCTAGCCCCTCTTCAGCCCACACACCCTGGCTGAAGCACAGCACCCAAGAGCTTGATGGTGCTCCTGCTGAGCAAAGGCAGCTCTGGTGAGACACACACCACAGACTGCTCACAGTTACCAATTTCACCCTTGACAGCACAGCAAACAGGTCCAAGTATTTTCACCCCATATTTTGACCTGATATGTAGTGTAACAAGAATTTAGCTGCTGTTGATTTAAACACATAGTTCTGTGTTCCTTCATGTTCTTCTTCACAAGCTGTTCGCACTTACTGATTGAAGATTACTGGGAGATCCCCTATTGAGAGAGAAGCTGTGATGGGTGACAATGGGACAGCTCAGATTGACTCCTGTGGGCCCATTACCACGTTAGGTAACAGTCAGTAGTTTATGCACACCTTGCCTGGGGACCCCTTACTCATGGGCTGATTGTTTCACCCAAATATGCCCTAAGGTACAGGGTAGGAGGAAGCATAAAAGGATGCAGGACGAGGGCTGATGCATCAGAAATTAAGGTGCCTTTATGTACAGTGTACAACAAAACTACTCCACGTGCCTTCTGTACCTTAGCAACACAGCTGTGCAGACTTCTTTTCTACAGCTTTAATAAGCTCAACTTTTTAATGTGATTGAGCTATCTTCTGCCTAGACAATTACTAGAGGATGTAAAGGCTACAGCTACAAGGCTAAAGCTTTTGTGGCTGCAGATCTAGTGAGATCTACTATCATAACCTTAGAGGGACCTTCCTTCCTTCTTTCTTATCTTTCCAGTGGCAGCTGAGCAGGATTAGAGCTGCCATACCACAAGGCCCATACCAGGGAACAAAGGCTACAGCTTTATTCAGAAGTGGAAATCTCGGGGGATGTTTTGTCAGTGGGGTCATGGCTCAGCATCCAAAGCATGTTGCTTACTGCTCTGGTCACAGTTTGGTTGTTTAATTCTCTAAGCTGCTTGCAAAAGGCAGCTTGGAAGCAGCAAGCGTGTGTCAAAGCCTGTCTCAAGGGTACACCAGTTATTTAAAAGGTGATGTGTGACACGTTTGCAAATGGGGTTGCAGAGCATCATGATTGCAGGATAATGAAACACAAAAGCAAGGACAAGCACCTGCAACAGAGAAACAGCATCCATTCGAAAGCACTGCGTGATGCCAGCCTGCTGCGTACAATAGCTGAGTTGACTTGAGGTAGACGTAAATGCTCTGGATGCAGCCCCAGCCTGAAGGGCAATTCTAAAATGTGCCAAGTATTAAACAGATCGGTCAGCCCTGATGTGCAGGTAGGTCAGAAATCACAAAGAGGAAGCAGTAAAATTAAACTGCACTGAAAACAGCTGATCCTAGCCTGAAGTTCCTTGATCTGTGACAGAATGAAACTGCAAGTGGCAAACATCCAGCATAGGAAAAATGTGGAATTGCTACACTGGGAAAAAGTAACTTGCTGCAGAGGCTGATTGCACAGAAATGCATACAGCATATAATAAACATGCAAAGACTACTGGAAAACAGTTACTGCTCAGTGAGCCCAGTTTTGCCAAGACCTCTTGCCATTTAAAATTTACTTTTCAGCAGCACTGAAAATCCAAGCAGACCTGAGCTTCACTGTGCTGCAGGGAAAAAAACAGCAGAGAAAGAGCTGCTGTGAGCAAAAACTGTGGCACATGGTACATGGCTGTGCCCTGCAGCTGGTGCTCACAGCATCACGCTGAGAGTGACAACATTTAATGCTTCATCACTTAGAAATTTCTGCTTTTTCCAAAAATGAAATAAATGCTCCATGTTGTTATATTTCATCTTTCTGAACTTCTCAGCAGGACGCATGTGGCTGAGATCTTACTGTCTCTTCTGAAACCGTGTTTGCCTGCCTTTCTGGTACTCTGGTTGCAGGCTGGACGCTAAAGACCGCAATTACTGGCTCAGCAGGTGAGGCTTGCAAGCTGTTATCCCAAGGCACAATTGTGCTTTGGTGTTTCAGCTAGAAATAAGTTTCGGCACAGAAGGAAAAAATATGGGCTTTACACCTGTTTTGAATGAAGCCTCCAGTATCCATAACTGGCTCATCTAACACAGGATCGCTTAGATCACACAGGAATCTGACCAAGACCTACCGCAGCAATCCTTAAATTGTCATCCTCAGAGGACTTGTGGTCCCAATGATATAATGCAAGAATCAAAGGAGGTGCTGCCTTAGATAATCTCAGAGATGGAGCCACAGAGGTACATTATGGACCTGGACTTCCTGAGATCAAGTATGTTCAGATCCAGGGTACTGTTTCTGATCACTGGAGAGACAAACTGACTCAAAAGGAGTTGTACTGTTCAGCATTATCACAGCATAAATTGACTACCAACATTTATAAAGGGCTTGATATGCTGTAAGTACGGAGTGTTTATCTTATTTGTGCATCATAGGAAATTGCAAGCCTCTGGTGAGGGCAGTACTGACAAATTGTGTTTCCCCATTTTGTGAAATGATGGTGCAGTCCCAGTCAGTCCAGCTAAACTTCACTCACAAACCCTTCACAGGAGATTGGCACTCAGCCTAATTTCATGGTCTTGCACCACCCAGAAAGGATTGCCAGGCACAGACCCTGCTTCATTACAGACAGCTCTAGATGCCCATAGAAACATGCCCAATATCCCATCAGCCGGCAAGTCCTCCCTGGGCATTGGTTCTCCTCTCCCCCTGTCACTGAGATAGCCTCATACCACTCTGCATTCACCTCCACTCCATGAGATGGGTCCTACCTCTTTGCCACCAGCAGAACCCAGCTGTATTCTTCCTTTGCCCCGTGAGTACCAGTGTCTTGGGGTGCCCGTGAAGGGAACACCAGGCTGAGAAACAGGATGGAGCTGTGCTGGCCAGAAGTGGGAAAGACTGGAGTCATGAGAGCTGGAAAGGAGAAGAGCAAGAGGGGAAGGAGTCGTCAGTGATCTACAGAGGGGGCAGGAAGCTGTGTGAGGAGAGGCCTCAGAATGAGCCGTGGGAAGGGAGGAGGACACGTCCCATGGCATCTGGACAAGATGATCCTTGGGAACACAATCCAGCAGCCAAGGGTCTCCAGGGAGATGTGTCTGTCTTTGGAGGGAGCACGTGCATGCACTGAGTGGCCCTGCTGCCCTGCAAGGAAGGTCACTGAGAGCTGAAACAAGTGCCCCAGTGCTTTAGGAGAGTGTGGTAGGATCTCCAGGGAAGCTGTGCCAGGCACAGGCCTCCAGCATGACTCTTCTGCCTGACAACATCGCTGTCTTTATTGTTATCTTGTGCTTGAGATGCATAATGGAGAATCACTTACGTTCTGAGTAAGAGCAGCTAAAAATAGTGTGAATATAACAAGCATGAGAGACAAATTTTCAAAGTGGAACAAGAAAGCCCAGAAGCCCCTCAGAGTCATTATACGCTCCCACAGCTTTCAGATGTGCTTTCAACAGCAAATGCTCTTTCTGTTTGTTAGGCAAAGAAGGAAATTGTCTAAGACAGCAGCAGATGCCTGGGAGGCTTCATATTGGAGTGATTTCTTTTTGCTCCTTTTCCCTTCAGCAGATCTCACTGCTATCCACCTTATAACCCTGCTTTCTTCAACCAAAGTATGTGGGGCTTAGGTGCCAGCAGGTGTACACAGAACATCTGATAGGGCATCACATCAAATTTTGTGATGGGAGAGAACAGACTGGTTATCTACCATTTTCTAAGTCAGCATGAAGCTTCAGTAAGGCATTTATTCCTTCTCAAAGACAGATGCTGCCAAAAACAGGTATGGCTTTTTCAGGCTTACCCTTTGTTTAGAGTGCTGCAATTTCTACCCTGTGTGGACAGTATGGCCCCTATGTTGTAGGCTAGTACTTCTGCAGCTGAACCTTTGAATAAGCACTACAGATTTGTAAAATTTTCAAGCATGTATTGATGAAAGAAAAGCAGAAGCCTAAGAAGGGGAAACAGCCAAAAGCTCAGGGTACCAGGGTATCTGGATCCCTTGGTGCTCACACCAGGTGTGAGGATTGTGTGTCAGGTACTCCTGGTTGCACAGTGGCCCAGCTTCAGAAAGATGGGGGGATGGACACAGAAAGAAACCTGCTTGTACCACTTGACCTAGGCATCCCTTCCAAGCTGCAGGAGCTCCAAGTTTAAGCCTTACCAGAAAAAAGAGGCCATTTCCCCCTTAGAATTCTGCCTTTTGAATCAAAGGGCCCGGGTGACACCCTGCCTCTCTCTCACACATGCTAGCACTAACTGTGCTCTGCTCAGCACTGCACAGACCCCCACCAATCCCTGCTCTGCTGTGAGTCTAATACAAAGGAAGTGGATAATTTAAACTCCAAATCGTTCCGGTGGCTTTTGGGGGTGCTTACCTCTCCTATTCTAATAGACAGGGACTTCAGGGAAGCTACCTTGCAGTCTCAGCTGTATTTAGAATGACAGGCAGCTGATACAAAACAGGCTTAAAGGCAGTTTGGGAAAGATAAGTTGGGTAGAGGCCTAGCGCACCCCTCCCCACAGCCACAATAAAGCGTTTGATGTGTCCCTCCTCTGCACTTGATCACGTTCCTGCTGCCTGTGATCCGTATTATGCAACTGATTGACTTTGCATGATACAAGAACAAAGCGTCTCCTTGCCCTGCTCCCTGATGTGTGTTAAGTGTGTTAGATTGGAAGGCTGATGCAGAAATATAAACAAGCTCTCAAGCGTGGTTTCTCTGCTAATCACTGCTGCTTGCATCCTTGTCATGCTGAGGGACTCTGTGCTACAGTAATCTAAAGGCACCGGCCTGGGCATGCTTCCATTGGTCTGCAGAGCTGTTCTGTTGCAGCTTCACAGAGAGGACCGTGACACTTTCTGCATGGAGCAAAAACGGTGGTGTTCCAACAGGATATTTTTCTTCAAGAATTAATGAGCAACTCTTGAAGCAGCCTCCGATCAATGAGATGAGAAGGAAGTAAGCCAGGAGGCACGGAGGCTGGCTGTCTTGCCAGCTGCATCCCAATCACAAAAAAATAAAAAAAACCTCATGGAGAAAGGAGCAGAATCAAGAGCATCACCTGCTCAAGCAGTGCCATAACCCCTGAAAGCATGGCTTAAGGTATCTCTCATGAAGCTCAGACTGCTCCTGTTCAAGAACTCACTGCCCTAGGGGCAGCATCTTCCAGTTTAGCGTCTTCAGCTTGGTGCCACTTCATCAGGAATAGTTTGTCAAAAGGACCTCACACCACGATGCTCAAACTAGGAGGGAACAGTCACTGTTGACAGATGACACCCAAATCCCGTACTTTCATAGCCAAGGTACGTCAACATGCTGAGCTTAAGAGAGTTACTCCACTGCATGAAATCTAGTGTTGACAGGAGAGGTTTTTGCTTCTGTTTTTCTTCATTTTCCTGCATCCAGCTGTGGATTGCCTTTACTTACAGCTCTTGGATAATAAAGGCTGAATCCCACTGTGCTGTTTTACTGCTTTTTAAATTTTATAATATATGCGCACTTGGCCCAAAACCCATCAGTCCAGCAGGAGAGGCAGGTTGGACTCTGTTAGCAGCAGAGACCAAAGTGGGCTCAAATTTTAAAGAAATTAGCTCTAAAATCCTGCTTGTCTTTGTTCTGTGTGAGTGAAAGTAATGTTCAGCAGAGGCTGGAAGGCAAATGGGGACAGCTCTAAGTGCGGAAGGATTATCACTTTTTTTCTTCTTCAATTTCCCTTTCATATATTGTCTGGAGTTGTTCATGAGAGTGGGGGAAAGTTATACTACCCCCCGCCTGAGATCAGTAGAACCTTACAGCAAATCCTTCAGTCTAACAGTATCTGCTTGATAGCACGCCACCACAGTAACAGATCCTGAACCCCAAGCTGACCCACAATGCACGCTCAGGTGTTATTATATAGGGACATGGAAACTATTCCCAGCCAAGACCCCATCCAGTTTTTATCCAGCCCTATTCTGTGTTCTGCAGCTGCTAATGTATTTTCAGAAAACCTGTTTCAGTACTGTTGCAGTCTTTCAATCAACCTCCACTGATAACTAACTGGCCCAACTACCCAGAGTTTACAATTTAGTTGAGCAAATATTTTGTTCAGCTGCAAGTACATCACATCAGTCCTCCAAGGGGCTTGGGTGGAGACACCCTCCCCCATTCTAATCAGTTCAGAATCTCCAAATATTCAGCCATGAAAAAGCAGTGCTGAATCTAGCATGTACAGGGCTCAAAAGCAGTGTAAATATGGACTTGGAATGAGGAAAAGCACAGAGAATTAGAACATGAGCAGTCCTGCACAGAGAATGAAGGGAAGGAGAGCAGAGTGTGCTATCCACACAGTCTTGCTGAAGGTCAGCCCAGGATGAATGGATGAGATACAGAAGCTTTCAATCAACTACCTGGCTAAGTAGATAAAGACTTTTCCAGGAGGTAAAAGGACACCAGCCTGGGACCACTATGCACTGAGAAGCAGGACTAGCACTACGCAGCCAAAAGCACAGGACAGCAGGTAGCTGTGAACTTGTGACAGCTGGGGAGAAAAACGGGCAGCTGGGATGCAGCAGTAGAATGAAAGATTTTCAGGACCAACAAGAAAGATGACAGACTGCAGGGGAGCAGCAGCAGAGACCAAAGAACAAAAGACCTGGGAGCACAGACTGGAGAACAGCAAAGGCTGGGGCAGCCTAGTGTTGCTGGAGGAGTAGAAGGGAAAGGTTGCCGAGGGCAGGTCAAGACATAGGATATGCAGAAAGCTAGGTATGCCAGTTTGAAGCTGTACACAGTGCCCTTCTTGCTACAGACAGCATGGGCTAAACTTCACAGATTTGAGAATTATCAGCTTCTAGTCTGGACACACTTGTTTCCTGGTGGCCTGTCAGGAAAAGCAATGGTATGTGAACTGCTGCAATCTCAATGCCATTTTCTGGGCAGGATGTAGGGTCTTCTGCTGATGACTTTTCTGTGCTATGACCTTTCCGGAGTTCAGGCCTTTTGGTCACACCATAAACACATTCTGCAGTTTTACAATCAGGAATGGCATCCTAGGAACCCGGTTCTGGGAGCAGCGCTCCACGTTATCAGCACAGGTAATTCTTTTAATCCTCATTCTGTTGTTTTCCCCCCCATTGTTTACACACACATTTCAGTTCAGACTTCACGTCAACCTTAATACATCTCTTACACGTGTTTATGTGGGATAATCAATATGCTCTGCCTCATTCAGATGTTCAGTAAGAGGCTGGAAGATGGGTATTGCTCTTCGAGAAGGCTATAGACCAACTGGAGAGAGTTCAGATTGCAGACCTATAAGGCAAGATGGAAGTGAGAGTTTGTTCAATCTAGAAGTGAGCAGACCAAAGGGACTCAGGGTAATGATATGTGAAGTACCTAAATGTCACATCCATAAAAGGCTGCAGTTACAGAGAGGAAGATGATAAACTGTTCAGTGTGTCCATGCTGCTAAGGACAAGAAATGTTTGTCCTGAATTACAGCAAGTAAGGATTAGATTAGACAGTGAACATGATTTTTGCAGCTGTAAGATCATTAAATACTGGACTGTATCACATAGGGAAGGGCTTATAACACCACTTAGAAAAGCTCCTACTACAAATGTGCTTTATTTGCCTCTGCCTTGGACCTTGGCGAGGCTCTAGATGGCCATTCTACATTCCCTCAGCAAGGGCTTATTTAGGAGGTGATAAAGCAGGAGTCTAAAGTTCAGCTTTGATACCCACATGTAAGGTTTTTGGTTAAACTTTGGGTGTACAGCATGCCCTGCTTCTAATGATCCCACCTGGCTGCCTCAGAGACAAACATGGAACTGCTGGTGAACAGCAGGGATCCACCAGTTCTGTGCAACCTGTCTTCAGCACAGGAAGTGTAGCTGCCCTTTGCAATCCAGACCTTCGCACTCTTACCAACCGGTGCAGTAAACCAAGCTAGGCTGCATCATCAAACCGATTCACTGTTTTCTCTTTTTTTTTTTTAGCCAAATGGATTTCCACCACTCTGCAACCCTGGGGAAAAGCAAGTTGCTTTTCTGGCTGGAGAAAGCAACTCACAGTGACCAGTCCCAAGGGAACAGATGATATCAGTGTTTCTGAGTTTCCAGTTAATTGTGTTTACTGAAGAATACATAACATTAGAGTGCCTTGAGCATTGGCCAAGTTTGTAAAAGTAAATAAAGACAGTTCCAGTTTAATGTTAGAACACTGACCCTTGGATTATTTCTGAGCTCACTTCTTCCAGCAGCTATAACAAAGCCTGATGTATGCAATGTGAAATAAGGAGCATTGGACTCATACCTTATTATTTCAACAAATAAATGTGTTCAACTGCTGTAGGTAGAAGACTTCTCTCCTCCAGAAGACAGGCCACAAGACAGAAGAGCAGATCCTTTCCTCCTAGGCCTTGTCTAATCATCCCTCTGCAGCTGATCAGACTTCCAATCACCTTCTCACCACTGCAAAAAACACGGTGTTAGAGAGCAGGAGGAGTGGAAATGCTCCATAAGGGGGGACAAGCCAGGAGCTGTGGATTGCTCTAGCACAGGCTGTGCCCTCAGTGAGGGGCGCCATCCTACAGCAGCTGAGCAGGGCAGGCTGCACAGGGACCAACTAATGACCTATCCACAGTCCTGGGATCAATCAGGGCAGGGAATGCTTAGGGAGCCTTATCAGGAGAAGCAGAAGATAGGGCTGGGGATAGACCTACCTACAACATAGCTCAGGAGAGGACTAGGGCCCAAGGCCTGAGCTTAAATAGAGCTCCTGATTCATGAGCAGAAGGTATGGGTGGTGGCCCAGGTGAGGCTGGTCATGGCAATAAGGCCTATAAGTGCCTTCAGGGCTTTGACACCATCTCTGCCCTCTGAGCCTGTTCCTCAAATGGGCAGAGCCGTCTTTGACCTCTCCAGGAAGAGCTGTGCAACACTGCTTATCCCAGAGAGCAAGACAACCATTGGGTACTGCCCAGTTCCTCTCTGATCATTTCAGCGTCATCCCTCTACCTCCTTGCTTTCTGTCTGCCCATGCAGTGTCAGCTGGGGTCCTACTGACTCCTCCTGTGCTTTACGTGCACATCTTGCAAATTGCTCACAGTGCTCCTAATGTAGCCATTTCTGCCCAGTAGAGCCCTGTTAGCCAGCAACTCTCTCCTCAGTCTCTAATGATTCAAACCACAAAGCCATTTGTCATGGTACCTCTTCTTTCTTGGTGAGTAAAAGTCAATTAGCGTTTTCAAACTTGCTCTGAAATAGCCCTGGCTCCCTCTTGCTTCTTTATGCTACCAGGAAACCATCTACAATAATGGCTTGTTTGGATGGTTAGTGCTCTGTTGCAATGAATTTCAAGCTGACTAAACTTCCCTTTCTGTCTATCAAACACTCTAAGTAGGAAAGACACTTTGTTGCCAGAAATTCCAAGTTTAATTAGGTTTTGAACCTGTCATTTGGCTATTTTAAATGTTTTTATGCTCAAGAAAATAACAATGATTTTTGCTACCAGACCTAATTTCTTATTTTGAACACCTAAGCAACCTTTCTAATTTTTCTAATCCTGTCTTAGCAGAGGAATAAACTCTTGAAAAACAAATGCCCCAAAAGGTCTGTCGTATGAAGCCTGGTGATCTACACAGTCCAATGTGCAGGGACCACAGGTGGTCCTGTGGCCATCAGAGAGTGCTGGTGGCCTGCTGTCCCCCAGGGGCCTGGGCCAGCAGTGGGTGCTGTCATACAGCAGTGGCCCAGGCTCCCTGTGAAGTGAGTGGCTGCACCCATTCCATGTCTCCAGCCAGGTTTGTGAGGAGCTTGAAACCAGGAGCTGTTGCACTCAGAAGCAAATCAGCTCCAAACACAAGCTGCTGAGAGACGAGGGGCATTTCTTCTGTGTTTGTCAGTGTTACGATGTAATAAGGCATTAAAACTTGACTAGCATATAATAATTGTATTGGCACTGCAAGGGTTTTAAAGTTAAAATACAATAATGTTCCTAAAATGAAAAATAAAAAGCTAGTGCTTTCTATCCCATTGATATTTTAATTTGAAGCTATAGCCATTACTCAGAACAAATTCAAATTAAATAAGCTTTTTTATTAAATTACTTAATTGCCTGGCCATTTTTAATTAAAGAATATGCAATTCAATTATTGAATAAAATCACATGTGCTTAAGTTCATTCCTACTCAGCAATGAATCTACACATTTGCTTAGATTTTATTTAAGTTATCATATGTATCTTTGAACCAGCGCCTGAGAGGAAAGGCTTGAGAAGGGCACGCTTTTAGTGTGTAGACTGCAGCAATGGCAGTCAGTCATCTGCTGCTAATGACTTCTGTTTCTCAGCAGGACTCTCAGTGAATGGCCAGCCCTTCTTCTGCCAATATAACACAACACAAGTTTTGTTTGGATGTTGCCTCTACACTTGCTCCCAAAAGAAAAAGATCCTATTGCTCCTTAAGGCTTCCAGAACCAGGTCCTGGGCAGAGATGCCCAGCCTGCAGCCAGGGGGCATTTCTCCAGTTAGCAAGGTGGTCCACATCACACCTCTACTTCAACCACAATGAGAAGAAATGGCTACAGTCGGTTTGTCATGTCATGCCACCCTCTCGTGAGTAACAAATTCACGGCAGGCAGATGAATGGCATCCCTGAGAGCTCTGATGAGTATGCTCTGTAGCATCCACATCTCCTGACTGTGCAGGGCTTGCCTTGGGAAGCAACAGAGGGGGCACAGATTAAAGCCTGAATCCATTTTGGGGAGAACAGCCACTGTTGATGTGACTGAATATGTGCACGGTGAAGTGTTTGTGAGGGTTTTGCTCATATCTGATTCAGCCTAGGGAGCAGCTGGCAAAAGTCACCCAGCCTGGCTTCAGGCCCAGCTCACACAATTAGAAAAGTATTAGCTGAACTTAATAGGAAAATCAACATTAAGCAGATAGAGGCTGGTGCAGTTGTTAAACACTATGTAGTCTTTTTCCCTGGCAGAAGCCCAGGCTAATGGAGGGCTTCCAACATCCAGAGCCACCTCCAAATGAAGGCTTAATTGGCTTCTGAAACCACTCATATAATTACAAACACTTGTAATGAATCATGAAAAATACAAGCGCCCAGGACTGTGACATGGAGGGAAGAAATTATCTCATCAGTCTCCAAAAAAATAAGTCAAAGCTGCTTTACCATCCTCCTTACACTGAACCTTCTTCCTAGCTCCTATGTGGCCTGCTGCCTACATTGCTGGTGCTGGTTTCCAGGGCAGTGCTAAAACCAAGGAGAAATCCAGCTTCTAAGACAAGGCAAAACTACTGGCTTCCCCTGGCTGCTGGGGACACCTCTCCAGCCTCCCACCTTCCTGCAGGTTGGACACTGGATGGACACTGGGATGGACTTCGACTGCCCACTACTGGTCTGCACAGCACAGCTCTGCCAGCAGCAAAACATCGGCTTTGGAGGATGCTTTATATTTTGATTATGCTTTAACTTTAACTAAATGACCCTCCATGATTTCTGTTCAACAGCTGCTCCCTGAAACACTCATCTCTGCCAATTACTCAGACACAGTAGCAGCAGCTCTAGCACCTGATCCAGGCTAGGTACATTCCCTTCATACCAGAGGCCTGCAGCCCCTGGAATGTATGTCCTGGAGCCAACTGGTGGGCAGTCCAAGGCACAGCTCCCTCAGCTGCTATGCTGGACTGAGCCAAAGATCAATGGGGATTGTGCTGTTCATTGCTCTACAATTTTCTGGTTCACTGGGGACAATTTGCTGGCTTGTTTGTGTTGCGGGAGACTCTCGAGTCCTTTGGTGAGTTAAGAATGACAGAGTAACTGAGGCTGGGAGTCAGGACCCATCTGGTCCAACACTCCAGCAAGGCAAAGATGGATTTGATGTCGTGTATCCTTTCTATGGATTAGCTGGCATCTGGTCCCACCAAAAGGAAATTGCAACCAGGCATGTTAGGGAGGACCCTAAGGAGTCCCTAGTAGGGAGGAGTAGTTTAAATTCGATGAAGAAGGCTTCCTCCCTACACATACCAGCAAAACAGCTGTACCAGCACCACACCCAGCCTTGTCCAATTAGCCTACTAGCTTATTAGCCTACTCAGAGCTTTGCAAGGCCAAAGCAATACTGCTCATTCTTACAGCGTCAGTTCTGTTGGCACTGGACCACTTCACCTTACACTTTTTTAGTGTTGATCGCTAAGGCCAAGAACAGGAGCTGTGCGCACCCGTCACTCACACCTCTGTCCCCCTATCACTTTCGTTCAGGTTGGTTTTCATAACACACTTGTGATTTGAAGGCTCACTGCTCTACACACACCTTGGCCTTCCCTCCCCAGCCCTGCATCCCTCCATCTTGGGATCTCTGGTGCTCATTTCTCATGTGTCCACATGTGCCCCACACAATGTCCCCACAAAGGGACTGATTCACTCCTAGTGGGGATAAAAGAGAAGAAATTTACTTTGGCTAGACATACTCAGCCTCCTGTTATCACTGTGGCATTCAACTGCAATTAAACACTGAGGGCTAAACATTGGTCATTGGACAACCATTTATTTATGTGACTAACATTGCTTGCCAGCAACTCCTGTCCAAGAGTCTGAGTCCTGCGTAGGTCAGACTGCATCAAGAAATATCATAAGACAGTCTCACATCTAGCACTCGTGATCTTAGGATGCACCAGCTGGTCTGCTAAGCAGGCAGTATTCAAGCAAAGTGGGAGCATCCTCTCTCACCCAGGGAGATGGTGATTAACAAACTACAGCTCCCCGGCACAGTCTGGGTACAGCCAGCCCCAAAACCATGATTTTTTTCCTTGTTTGTACTGGGTTTTGTATCATTTTACAGCTAAAATACTAAGTTTTGATCAAATTACACTTAGCTAGAGCAAGACCTGACATAAGCTTAACTGCCCTCAAGTGATAACAAGCAGAAAGTGCAGATAAATAAGTCACCTGAAAAGAAGCACGTTTTGCAAGAGCCCGAGTGAGACTTCAGAGAGGCTCACCTGCGCACAAAAGGCTTTCCCTCACGTGGTGTAGGCTCAAGCCTGCAGTTTTACTTTGAAGAGTCTGCTCTGGCTCTGCCCCAAGGACTTGCTGGGGTTCCCTGTTTTCAGCTCTGCTCAGATAACCATCACAGTTTACCCGGCTAAATGAATATTGCATGGCAAGCACAGAAGCAAAGCAGTGACAAGTGATACTTCAGAAGCCAGAAAAGGGCCTCAGCTCACAGTCCACCTGGTTTTTACAACTGAGATTATGCAGGTTCCTGGACGCTCTCAGTTACTAGATAATGACCCCAGGTGCAAACATCAAGAGAGCAGTTGTGTCTTTTGCCACGTCTGCACAGCCCTGCCATGGAAGTAGCAGGAAAAAAATTAACAAGGTGCATGCCCTCAACACAAATGGGGACTTCTTATTGATGGAGCTGTCATTAGAAGAGGTTGAGCAGTTAACTGATGCATGATTTCCCAGCTCTAGATACCAGACATCCATCAGAAGCAAAAACATACAGATGATAAAAGCATCCTGGTCATTCTCAGCAGGGACAGAAGACTTCTCTGATACAGATGATCTTTAAACTGAGGATTGATGGTCTGAGTTTGCAGAGTCAAGAGTCCAAAGCTTTTGCCCCCGGGCAGCAGACGAGTTCACATGGTGGCACATGTCTGAGGTGAGTCAGTGTGAACCAGATAGCAAAACTGCAGGTGTCTGAGAAACCTGGCTCACATGTGAGCTCTCCCATAGCTCACAGGGTAGATCATCAGGGAACATGGACTGCAAGCTCCAGCCTGAAGCCAGGCCAACAGTGAACACAGGACCTGTGCACCCACACAGGCCACCCGGCTGTCCCACCAGGAGATACAGGAGGGACCTACATGGACACAGGCTTCCTCTCTTAGGCTGGTTGCATCTGACTCTCACTAGCTAGTCTTCTACTGGCTACAGGTCTGGCCTTGCTCACAGCAAGAGCTCTAAACTTTGGGGGAAACTTCAACACAACACAATGCAACAACTACATTGCCTCCACAAAAGAAATACTGTGTCATGAGGAAGAGGAGATGAGAAAAAGGAGCAGGATGAGCAGGGCTAGGGAGCCAAGTTGGCCTGCTCTTGGCCACAGCTAACCCAGTGCAGGGTAACTGGTTTAGTAAGCAGCAACGACTGATGGAGAAGGGCTTTCCATCACCCTCCATCCTGCAGGAAACCCTGCAGCCAGAACATTATTTTTATAACCCTGACACGATCCATGGCTTCGCCAACCCTGAGACTGCATCTCAGCCCATGCCCCGCTGCCGCCCGCTGCTCTCTTTGCCCAGGCGAGCACGGGGTAAGCCCAGGGGCGGAGCACTGCCGCCTGTTCAACCACACCGGCCT
>NW_010184823.1:11134-13568 GCF_000695765.1 Mesitornis unicolor | reverse complement strand
CCCGCCACAGCAGTAGAAACACCCAGCTGCAGCCTTGCTCACCGCCCCCACACTCCCGGGGAGGGACCGGCAGCTCTGTCGGCGGGCCCTGTCCAGACGGACGCCGGGAGATGTAGTCCTGGAGCCTTCCCCTGGGGCAGAGCCGCCTGGGCCGCCATGTCGTGGCCGCGGCACGCCGGGAGATGGAGCCTTGCTGTCGGCTCTTGCCCGCCCGGCGGCGCATTCAACGCTGTTGATTTCTAAGCGGGGCCGTTCGTGTCCCCAGGTTTTGACGGGAAGGAGAAAGGACATGTCAGAATTTTTCCAATAGAGGGAGCACAGGGACAGCCGCGGCGCTGCCATTGCCACCCCCATCACCTGAGGTGCCTTATTTTGGCGCTGGAAGACCCGGGCCCTTGTCCGGCCGTTCTCACCTACCATTCTTTACGGACGATACATCAACACTGTGAGGACTGGGGCGTAATTCGGTCATCAGAAAGCAAAGATTTTAATCTTATAGACCATTCTGGGGAAAACAAACAAAACTCTTACTGAGCCTTAGTGGCAGTCTCTAAAGTTAGGATTTGAAAGGCACTTGCAGATCAAGCAAAACAGTCTGCAGAACTTCCCTAGGAATTACAAAAAATAACTTGTGGTCACTGTGAATTGGAATGGAAATTATTTCATACATGCCACAAGGACACGTTTCAGACAGTTTCTATCCTGGGGCAATCTAGGCTGATTTGCAACAGATGTGATGCAACATTTGTATTAATTTTGGTGACCACAGCAGTATCAAAATTATTACAAGGTTTATGTTTATCAAATTGACAGTGTAATCTGATAAATGATCACCTGTTTTTACTCAACAGAGAGACTAGAATAGTTTGCTTCCTGATGTGCATACTGAAAGTGCATTCCCTCCATTTTGAGGAAGTATTTTTGGCAAGCTTTGCAAAACTTATTTTTGTGATTCCAGTTATTTCAGCGGTGACAGAGAAACTCAGACAAGAATGACAGGAGCAGCAGATTGAACCTGATGAGAAGCAAGTTTAAGTGC
This sequence comes from Mesitornis unicolor, assembly GCF_000695765.1. Taxonomy (NCBI): domain Eukaryota; kingdom Metazoa; phylum Chordata; class Aves; order Mesitornithiformes; family Mesitornithidae; genus Mesitornis; species Mesitornis unicolor. The sequence continues at coordinate 12,529 of NW_010184823.1, read as the reverse complement.
TGGTGTGAAAACCAGAGGTTGCCAGGGTCAACAAAACCAAAAGTTAAGTCCTGCATCAAATCAAAACTGTAATAATGAAGAATGTAATGACCTGGGCTAAAACCCAGAAGTATTCGAGAAATAGATAGTACCCGAGTAGCAAGGTCTTTTGTCATAAACATGACAGCAAGGGTGACAGTGAGGAATCCAGGAAATCCATACTGCTGCCTCGAGTTCAGAATGAAGAGTGGGTTCAATTCTTTCTTATGTAACTGCTCACTTCTGTGCCTCAAAATGTCTCAGATCTTGGCCAGATCACATAGTCTCCAATCCAACACAGTAAATTAAGCAGATAAGATTTCTTGCACAACTGAAATTAAACATAGGCACAAGTACTTTTCTAGAGCAGGGCTTTGCCTGTGCCTGAAGCTTTTCTGAAGGCTGAGATTCACAGCCCTCTACATATCGCTGTGTTAGGTAACCAACAAGCTTTTCTTGAGGATTCTTCTGAACATGAAGAAGAAATTGGGTGGCAGTTTTGGGGCAGCCAGTGTTACCCTGGTGCTTGATAACTAAAGACTTTTGTAGGAAATTCTGGTATTAGGTAAGAAGAGCAGTGACTGACGGGTGAACACTGATGATGGGTGTACTTGCCTTGAAGCCAGCCTCCTCATAAGAGAAGATTAAAAACAGATTGGGAGGAGGAAAAGGAAACTGCCACTGCACAACTTTCATCATCTAGGAAATAAAACTGCCCCAACTTATATTTTACAATATAACTTTTCTTTATCCTCAAAAATAATTGAACCTTCCTGGAAAATTTCTCATTCTGAAGATTTCATACTCATTCAAATTTGACCTGGCGTATTAATGGTTAATGATACTAAGTATATCTAATTTTATTGATGAACTTCTTTGGGTAATTATTGAAGAGAAAAATCAAAGTGACTGGCAGCTTTAAAATCTTCAGATGCTGTCTTCTTTTGACAGACTTTGAAGATAATTTAATATATTTACATATTCATAGACATAAATATTTATGTATTTAGTGAGGACCAAAAGAATAATTTTTCAACTTTTTTGGTAGCAGCCTTTTACTGCTCTGCTGTGCAATCCACCGTAATACTTTGTAAGCCCTAGGACTATTTGCAGCAGCTAAATCAGAATGTCAGAACAGTGTGTTATCAGGAAGCAGTAACAATGAAAAAACCCATAATAACATATAAGCTAAAGAAAGTAGTGTTGCAGAAATCTTAGCTGTGCTTTAGATGGGCAGAATCAGGTGTATCTGTAGCAGTACTATATTATACTGAGGGAGCATATGATGCAACTCTGGGCATCAAGGGCAGCTTTACAGTAGAACATAAGCTCTTGGGTCCTGTCTAATTTAATCCTAAATACTTAGGTGTGACCTTC
>NW_010184823.1:0-11103 GCF_000695765.1 Mesitornis unicolor | reverse complement strand
TTAGTCGTGTCAGTGAAAGCCTTGCCCTACCCTAGGGTAGTCCTCTTCCCTGCAGAGCTGCCTTTTTAATATGAAATGCTCCTTACACCTTCTCTGGTTCTGCATTATGAAGAATTGACAGTGTCTGCCCTAGTAGTTCACCCGGTGCTGCAGCATCCCTGAGACATTCCCAGATCATCTGAGTGGAAAGACAGAAGGAAGACATGCCTGACATCCAACACAAGGGCTCTGCTTAAACCACACGGTCGTTCAGTGATGGTGGACTCAGTTCTGATTTAAAACACATTTTATTCCCTTGTCTTCTGTAGGGAATTTGATCTTATGGCTCATATTCAGTGGACCAGGAGTCACAGCCCACTTGCATGACTAAGTGATGGTCTCTCCATGCTGCTTACTCACACATTTCACAGAAGGACCAGAAAACGCTCAGCCCAGTGCTTGCTGTGGCTTGCACTGCTAGCATGGATTGATAAAATCTTTCTCTTGGAAAAAAAGTAAGTTGTCATGCGAGGAATTCCTCTGGGGCTTCTGTAAGATGGAAATAAATCCAGCAGTGCGTAACTCCAGTAGGATATTTTGGGCAGGATTTAAAGTACATTTCTGCCTTCAACATTTCCTGTGAATACTGCACTAAAAAACCCCACATTTTAAAACGTGTGTGAGTGTCCTAGGTGAGCACTTCCGGAAGCTGGTCATTAAAACGCAATTGTCTCATGAGCTCTGATGTCACTACTTGCGGAGGGCTAGTTGTAAACATGGAGTGGTTCAACTGAGAAACCAGCTTCCTGTAGATTAATTGTGACAGTGATGTATGTAATATGTAAATAGAACTAATCCAAGATACCGGCCATATAACCACGGGGCAGGAGGAAATGAATACAGCTGAGAACTTTGCAGACTCACTTTCTTATTTTGACCTTTCAAAAGATGAAATAAATTAATTTAGTTTAGCGCAGATATAAATATATTCCACAGCAGAAGTTCTGCAGAAACTACAGAAGTGCCCAAGCCTGCACTGAGCTTGGATTTTCATCATGGATGCCTTAAGAATTGTTTTGAGACCCCTATTTGACAAGAGCCGCAGACCCTGAATGCAAAGCGTTCTGTTCCTGTTGTCAGCGATCCGTGTCTGAAGCAATGCAGTTTTGTTTCCTTCCTTTTAAACGGCAGCAACAGAAGGAGGGTTTACAACATGAAATACGTGTAGGTGTTATAATGCTTCTTTTTCACTACCTCTGAAGTATCCCATATGCCAAGTTCCTCCACTAGAATGAGTCTTTTAGTGGACCACTAAAGAAATTCACTGAATTAGCAGGCTGCGAGCTCCTTTACTTGAGATTTACAATAAAACTCTTTTCATTTTGGTATTGCTTCATGAAGCAAAAATGGTTTATCTGAAGGTAAAACAACCTATGTTGGATTATATCATTATTCAATTGTAGGTCCAAGTGTCGTTTCCAATAAGGAATAAACAACATAAATGTTGAGAAGTAATAAATTGTTAAGAAGTTAATGAAGAGCAGCAGATTCATTAAAGCCAAATTAATTCAAAATATGTAATTTTAATTTTCAACTCTTAAGAGAAATATGGAAATACAGCTTTTTAACCCATGCTCTTAAGTGAAATTTCTTCCCATGCTTATTCTTCACAAGACAGTAAACAGATTGTGTTGCCTTTTTTTTGTATTATTATTTCCTTCCCACAAAAATGAATATCACTTCCCTTCAGCAGAAACTAAAATAAACATAACCCCACAAAAGCCATACTGGTGAAATTGGATTTGAATAATAACAATGGCAGAGCTTGGTTGTGGAGAAGCCTGGGCAGTGCTAGAACATGAAGGAGGCAAAGTTTACACTTACCTGGAAAGGAACAAAAATAGCTTGAAGAAAGATGTGAAGAGATTACTAACAGAGGGGCACTCCTGATGATGCTCTGGTTCTCTGTGTTGAGCTGAACCATTCAACTGGGGCTTCAGTTCTGTTCAGCTGAACTGAAAGTCTGAATCTTTCAGTGCTTGCCTTTAAAAAAAGAAGTATGACATATTCAGTGTATAGTACTATGCCATTATTACTAGACTAGATGATCTTTAAAGGTCCCTTCCAACCCAGTACATTCTGTCACAGAATCACAGAATATTAGGAGTTGGAAGGGACCTTGAAAGCTCATCCAGTCCAACCCCCCTGCCAGAGCAGGATCACCTAGACCAGGTCACACTATGATTCTATGATTATTGCTAATCGTGTCAGGTTTTTTTCCACAGAGGGCAGCTATGAGGTCTACACAAGTCAAGCATGACTTCACCATCAGCTGTGATAGGACCTTATCAAACAATAACAGAAGCCATTGCAGACACTTTTCAACTGAGGAACAGGCCCAAAGAGATCAGGACTACACCTCAAGGAACTTCCTGCGTTCTATGATCTATTAAATTTTGCTTTTTATGTCACATAAAGATGGTTTTGAAAATACGTATTCTATTCATCTAACTATGTAAGCTCTTAAATGTATTTCTGTTTTTTTTACAAGTAATAAAACATGAAGTCAATATTGCTCTCACTTCGCTGAGATGATCTTGAGTTGAGGGCTTCCCAAAAGACTTCAGTGGTTAGAGAAATGGTTGGGAATCAGGATATTTGGTTCTCATCACAAATGTCTTTAGAGCTTTCTAGGTCTCTAATCATGTCATCAACAATATTCTGGGTCTGCTTTTTCTGGCTTAAAATAACTTATTCATTTTTCTGTATCGTCATCTTGCAGTATAAAAATGGCCCAGAAGCATTTACAGCGTTATTAATGCCGTTGCTATAACTACTGTGTCCTGCAGTGCAAAACAGAAATACTTATTAGCACCGGCACCATCACTGACAAAACACAGACTGACTTTGATGCACTTTGGCTACTTCAGGGCCTGAATTTAATATTAGCTTTCTATTGGGGGTGGGGGGGGGGGGGGGAAGGAAAAAAAGATATTATTTATAACTATTCCCTTCCTTCCCCTGCCAAAAAAATGTTTCCAAATGAATTCTCAGGAGATGCACAGCACATTGCTGTGTTTGGGACTGAATGCAAGCATCTAAGACATAACACCCATTGCTTTTAGGAGTGGATTGGACAAGCCATTCAGACGTACGCTGGGGAGAGCCCATTGTTGGTGGGTGCTGAAAGATAGGACAGAATGAGTCATTTCCATCTGTAAGTTACATGGTGTAGTGGCAAGGCCACCGTAATTCACTTCTGAGTGACTCTCCATGCTACAAATCTTTCTTAAATCAGCTTATATGAACTACTGAAGCTAGAATTAACATTTCTCAGGAACTGAAATCACCAGGTAATAAAATTATGGCAGGTGAACACAGACAGTATTATATACTCAAAATAGGTGGGAAAAAAAAGGCTCACATGACTACCACCGTTGCTGAAAAGTGAAATAAAATAATGCATTCTATATTTATTTACTTAATAGTAAAAGATAGAATATATTATTAAAGACAGCTGTGGTTAAACCCAGTTTATAATAAGCAGGATGTGATATATATAAGCCTATTCTGAAAATGAAAATGCAGTTTAAAACCATAGCCCTGCTTCTTAAAGGTCCTTTGGTCACAAAAGGCAGTTTTGCACTGAATATTTCCCATTCACTCTGATTCTAAGATCTGTATCATACATGTAATACACATGAGTTCTCTCATTCTTTTTCTCTCAAAAAAAAATCATAATAGTGGACTTTTTTTTATGTTTCAAAAATTTGGAGTCCCAGCAGAGGGTTGTTTTGCATTTGTTTTTTAAATTCTTTTGAATATTAGTACTTCCTGTCCTCCTCAGCTCTGCAAGCCACAAGGAAGAGGCCACGGTGGGACTCTTGCCAGAACTTACCCTTGTTGCAGTAATGACTTAGAACTGGACAAAACTGTGGGAAGGTGATGAGGTTATGTCTTCTCCCCAAGACTTGGTGTCTTACTTGAATAATCAAAACAAGGCACTGGCATTAAAAAAGGAGAACTATTTAATTCTTAATCAATTAACTACTGCATAATGTTAATCTTTTCCAGCCCCTCGTTCAACTAACACTGAAGAGCTTTCTTTGGTAGACGTACTGTTCCTATGACATCTCCAACACAAATTGTACTTAAGAATAAGAAACTTAATTGAAATCCAGCTTGTATGTGAAGAGGTAATCTGTGCTGATAAACCTAAAAAAATAATGCCTTTTTACATTATACAAACTGAAATGAGAAATTTGGGGTAATTTACTGGAAAAAGAAAATTTTAAAAATCACTATTTTTTGTGCTGAAGTAAAGACCTTTTTATGCTGGCTGGGAGATTGTAAATGAAAAGAAAGCCACAGATATCAAAGATAAAGGAGGAGCTGTAAGTGGACAAACTTGAATTTGGAAGTAGGTACTCATCATTTCTGAAATATGGCACAAAAAATAAAATGTTCACTTAAAAATATCTGATCAATCACAGCTTCATCTAGCCCTGGCAGGAGACAGAGAAACCCTGAGTTTCAAGTTGGCATATTGTAGACAGAAATGATGTTGTGTCCAGCATGTGGCACTGAAGGCTGTAGAGGGCAGTTTAAGGTCAGTTAGAAGTTCCTCTAAGAGCGTAAGGCAACATTGCATGTTATTTTATGCAAAATTATTCTCATTAAAGTTTATTTTAGAGAAACTATGTACACTTTTCCCAGGTGTTTGAGAGTAAATGATGGCGTCGTCCTAGGTCTAGTGAAATACCAATTTCCACAAGCAGACACCCAGGAGTTGCTGTCTGCTGATAACTCTGTGTTTGTGTCTGGATATCAACGGCCATTTTGCAAAGTTGCAGTCTCACTTCCCTAAATGACGACTGTAAAACCAGAACTCTACTTAAAGTCCCACGTACCTGCAGTTGCAGTGGCAGTGGAGGTTGAGGACCTCCTTCTCCCCACTACCTGCTCTGGACACAACCTGCTCAGCAGAGCAGCGGCGGGCAGCCCAGCCCCATACAGCATGTGAGAGCCCTCCTGAGCACAGCACTTATGCCAGATGCGACCACTGTAAGGAAGTAAAGGACACATTTTCTGAAACTGGGAAGCTTTTTCAGAGGAAGATGGAGAACCCACTTCTTTTATTCCCCCAACTAAACATTTCTGCTTCAAAGGAGAAATCCTATTACAAAGTCATGAAATCAGCAATTAAAGAAGAGCCACATAAAGCAAGCAAGCCTGGGTAAGTTTTAAGATATTCTGAGTGTTCTGCTTACATAGAGGAATCTTCTAATGTAGCTTGTGGGTATGAATTTAGGGCATAGATCATGGTTTTGGTTTTGACTGATACACAAGAAAACTCATGAACTGCAATGTTAGGAACGGTATAAATATAATAGTAATTAATCAGAGAAATATTTTTTAAGAACACGAGACAAATCATAAACTAAGAAAATAGGAACAGGAGGTTTCAAGAAGTTCTGAGAAACGCTTCTTTAAATCCTGAATATGATCCGGGAAAGTTTCGTTTTAAAAATTTCAAATGACAGGAAGCAATACTTCCTTTTCTTTGTGCAACATTAAAAGTGGAAGATGCTGAGCCAACTGTTTCTGTTCTCTAATGTGAAATTTCACTCCCCCCCCATTTTTAAATGAAATGAAAAAGATTCTGAAGATAAAAAGATTTTCATTTCTCTTTGCCAGTGCTTTATATGTAAATTTGTGCTAATGTATAAAGAACAAAACCATTAATGTGAACAATATATGTAGGATAAGTAACTTCAGTGTTACTGTAAGTGAACATAGGGTAACCTACGATGCAGAAGCAGAGATATCAGTCAAAGGAAATGTTAGAGGGTGAAAACAAACAAACAAAAACAAACAAAAAACCTCCTCAAAAAAACTTTCAGCAAGGTTGCTTGAAAAGCTACCCTAATTCTGTTGTAGAGCAAAGCAGAAGAGAAACAGGCTGAGCCTTCTGCTGCAGAAATCTGAATTTCATGAAGGTGACCATCTTGCTAAACCTGGAAACTTGACAAAGATAGCAAGGTAAGCATTTTAAAAGACTGAGTTGGTGGGGATTCCTTTCATGAAGTGCCTGTGTGACTCAGAATGTTTCCTGCATTTGTGTGTGTGCATTCAGACTTGACAGAGAGTAATGCTTTCAAGATTAATTTAAAAACTTGCAACCTAACCCAAGCATACAAACGCTATAGGCTTATCTGGTATGCATCAAGGTAACTCACCATTAGTGTTTTCACACCAAGTGTAGACTGATCCCCTTACACTTGCAGGTACATTTAAAACTTTACTCATGCCAATAGCATTTTTATTACCCCACTGACTATACTGAGCAAGCATCAACTCAGAAACATAGTTGACAAATTACTGTTTACAGGAAAATCATACAGCTCCTTGGAAAGCAGGTTTTCCAAAGAATTCTGTGATGTACAAATGACAGATGCATGTCAAGTGCATATTTCCTCAGTAATTGCAGTAGTCAAACACTCAGGTCTCCAAAATTCAGATACTGATGTTTAGAAAGTTATAATATTGTCCGTGTTGTGCTATTTCCCATAAAGATGCAGGGTGAAATCTTGATTTTGTTGAATTTGGCAAGAGTTTTGTTCTGGACTTCAGTGGGCTACCAAGATCTCACTGATATGTTAAGAATTGCATTTGGAGGTCTTGACTGAAAAAAGCAGGCCTAAAAAATTTGCTCCCCCTTTCTTTCCATCACAGATCATTTCAGTACACTTCAGTGCTTCCCTGTGCTCTTTTTTCTTGTTAAGCTTCATGAACTTTGTTTAAGCAGTTACTATCTTTGAGGCCAAGATGCCTGCTTTGACCAGCACTGCTTCTACAAGTCCTCACTATTTGTGTTGGTAGAAATTGTGTAAAGTCCCAAACTCTGTTTCTAGAACCTATGAAAAGTGGCCCAGAAGTGGGTATCTCAACACTTGTCCCTATGCATCTGGATGATTAGGCAATGTTCCTTGCTCACATGTCCAAATATTGTGCCCATCCAAATGACAGGGTGTACTCCTGATCTGGAAGGCTTTCCACTCCACACTCATGGCAGGTTTCATTACTTTTTTTTTTCCCCTCTCTTACTTTCTTGTTTTGCTGCTGGCAGAAACCTTAATTCAATGGTTTTACAGTTCACTCAGAAATACAAGACATTGCAATGATGAACAAAGGTAAAAGAGGTGCCTTGCCTCAGTTCCAGACATGTAAAACCATGCTAAGATTGCATCTAAAAAGAGAAAGCACAGCCTCCATGCCACCTGCATGCAGTATTGAGTGGCTGATTATCCCTGGGTATTTCATACAAAGTACACAGACATCAGTGCAATCTTATCACCTGTGAAAAGGCACTTTCAGGGGCAGATACAATAGCAACAAATAATTCTCTAAAGAATTTCCCCCTACCACAGACTATCACTTCTGCAGTCAGCCAACTGCCTTTTTCCATGTTACTCTCAGCCGGGTGCCTGACTAACAGGGATTCTGCTGTTCTTGTTGTACAGAAGAGAAACTGGTAGATTTTTGCTGACCTTTCTCTATATATAGATTAGAAAGAGGTGTAGATCATGTTTGGCAAAAATTTTAAAAAAAAAGAAAATTACTCCTAGAAATAATTGTGAGATAATAATTTGAGAGTGATGATTTAAGTGATTTACTTAGTTTTTAAGCTTTCCCATCTCCACACAGAGATACTGACGTAAGTAGAAAGAGAACTTAATGAAACACAGCAGATGGACAGCATGGTGATAGTGGAAATGCCTGTGACATGTTAACTAGTTTCATCTCTTGAAAGTGGTAAAGCTGAACAAATCTAGTTTCTGTCTATTATTGCAGAAACTCAGTGCTGCACCCAGCTGTTGTTTCTGAAGGAAAATCAGAAATTCACACTAAAGAGTGTCCAAACCCAGCAAAGAACCTGTCCAGCATTCTGGGCAGTTGTGGACTGTGTATGTTGTCTGAACCATCAGGGTTTATCTTCTACTGTGACCAAGTTAGTTTCTGTAGCTATAGGACCCACTGTTCCCAGAAATACAAGTCCACACAGTTCAGAGAACTGCACTTTTTGTACTTCTCATCATTAAAAAACTCTGTAAGGGAGTGAGGTTTCATTTTCCCTGACTCCAGAATCCCCCTACTCTACTGGCCTATGTTCATTTCTTAGATTGCAGTTCTCTAGCTGTTGTATCTCTCAAGAACTGTTTGTCTCTTCCTAGGTAAAAATGTAATCCCTATGAGCAATTATTTCAGCTAGGAGAGATATTACATTTACTTAAAAAATTTAAAGATTGTCCGTTGAGTTTTGTGCAAAACCAAGATCATTACTGGCTTAAATTCCGTCTCAAAGTGATTGGAATTTGCCTTTATCTAAACTTCAGGTGCCTGCAGATTTTGCCGAGGGAACCCAAACTGTGAATCAGCCAACAGAACAGCAAACCTTCCCAAAGAAGGGGGAATCGTTTTCAAGAACTGTTCAGTCCATAAGAAGTGGTTTTAACCAAATAATCCTGGAAAGTTGCTTATTGATATTTTCACTGTGCTGTGCTTTGCCCTTGAATTAAAATGGTTCTAAATATTAATGTTTATAAAGTACCTGATAAAAATTGACTTCACCCTCATGTTTAGAACTTAAGTTCTAGTCCTAGTGTGATACAGTTCATCTCCAGGCTTGTTCCAGTTTTGGTCTACAAGAATCAAAGTACTTTCCAGATGTGTGTTCAGGGTTAACCTATATTCCACCAAAAAAGGGTTTCCCAAAAATTCTGTTTGAGTCAATGAACTAGGGCATTCTTTAGTCCTTTCTGCATTGTTCTCTAAGGCAGAATGTTTGAAATCAAGGTAAAATACGTGCAACTTGACATATTTGATGAAGAATACGTGGAATTTTATAAACAGAACACAGTGTCTCAGAATAACATGACATTTGAAACATGTTTATGGTAAACAAACCAGGCTACTTGTGCTGTTACCCTATAAGACTATCACCTAAACCATATTGCTGCCACTTTGTCTTCAGGCTATAGAATTTCCTGTATTTCATTAAAAATAGATTGTGGTAACAGCCTCAGACCAAATGCATTCAAAACCACTTCTCTGCAAGACCATTTTTTTAAAGTTTAAATAGGTGACTGTCCTGTTTCTCTTATGAGTTTTACCATACTGCATAATCTCAATTCCCTTAAAGATTAGTAGCACAACACAAACACTGAAAAGAAAAATCTCTGCTCTGATGTTTTTTGAAACAGGGGAAAAGGTACAACTCTGCAGGAAAAATATCAGAAAAAAATTAGACCAAATGTCCCTGAAGTCCCTAAGAGAATGAGCTCCTTTAGTAATGTGATCTGACCAAAGGCTTTGTGAAACAGTCTCAAGCAATAATGGTAACAGAGAACATATGTTACAATACTTCAAATGCACAATTTGCACAATTCTTCACAACTGTTTTCTGTTTCTTAAGCAGTGTGTCTCCTGAAGAGGCAGTGAAATGGGGAGAATCTTTTGACAAACTGCTTTCTGAGAAAGGTTAGTAGCTTTTTACTCTCCTTGCAGAATGTTAGGATGGAAAATTGATAGAAAATTATAAAATCCAATTGTGCCCTTAAGCAGACCTAGCAGTTACCTAAACTAGGCATGATGGGTCATTTACAGTAGTGTGTGCTTCTGCTCTCCTCATGTGCTTAGCATGCTGTCAACTACTGAAAAGAGTTGAAAATAATTTTTAGGTTTCATATTTAATTGAACAAAGTAATATAACAGACAGCAAAAAGTTCATTCAATCAAGAGTAGAATTTCATTTGAATATTGCTCAAATACTCCTGACTGCAAGACCAAACCTTAAAAATGAAAGCAAGTTCTACATGCTTAAGAGAAGACTTTGTCACTTCTGATACAGTTTGTTTCTAAAAGAGTGATAGGTTCAAAACTGGCCGTCATTTGGAAGGGCCTGTTGTTTTGTTTGCATTATCAAATGCACATACATCCTGCCTTCCATTTGGGGACACACGTATGATCCAGCTGCAATGCTGGACACTGTGTGTTTTGAGATCTGTTCCTTGAACAGCTGACATCAATACGATTGCTTTTTGATTGATCGTTCAAGGATTGATGTCATTACTTCCACAGATTAAGCATTTTTGTGAAATAAAGTTTCTTCAGTGTAATAGCAATAGCATAAAGCAAATTGTAAACACACTAAAAGCCATTCATTTTAAATTGTTACTGGAGAACAGTGTACTTATGAGTAAAGATTCAAATAGTGTTTCACTCAACCTAAATTTATACTCAGCTGGAACAAAGTCTGTCACTTCCATATACATCCATATGTTTTTGTTGCCTCTATTTGTAAATTCATGAGATATTGGTAGTGGATTTTTACAGATGCTGAGAATTCTGTAATGGGAGTTTTACACCCCTCAGGATCATCATAAAAGAATGGCACTTATTTGAAAACATTTATGTACATTAAAGTAATTATAATGTGATGTAATTCACAGGGACCATAACTTATTTTGTTACCTTGCACAGACTATGTGAAAGGAGTAACTGTATGTTAAGGGTATTTTTTTAAAATGCAATTCAACATTCACTTCTGTAGCTGGATTGGATGCCTTTATGAAGTTTCTGAAAACTGAGTTCAGTGAAGAGAACATTGAGTTCTGGATAGCATGCGAGGATTACAAGAAAAGCAAAACTACACATGAAATTTTGCAAAAAGCTAAGACCATTTATGAAACATTCATACAGAAGGATGCTCCGAAAGAGGTACAGTAAAAACATTACTCTTTGTACACATATTTGACAACACTGCATATGACGAAATCTGCTTTCAAGAAGTGCATGCCCAGAAGCAGGGGCAACAGCTAATTGTGTAGTCACAGATGTAAGAAGGCTGTGTCTTCAATGTCAGACCTCTGGAAGGACATCTGGAAGCACCTGCATAGTTTATTCTCACTGTCCTCTGTACTCCTTTCAATACCTCCTCCATGTTACTCTTTCTAAGTGTAGAGCATGGGTTTAAATATTACATCATAGGAATCAGAAATTCTTAGTGGTCTGAAAAGCCAGGATATATATATGCTATATATACCCTATATATACATATACATA
>NW_010184822.1:8070-15922 GCF_000695765.1 Mesitornis unicolor | reverse complement strand
AACTCCTCATATTCTGGGATTCTGTGTGTGCACAGATGTCTGTTGTATCCCTCCCCAGGTCAGGAGAGGAGAGGAGAGGAGAGGGCCTTCACCTGCAGAACACCCTCAGCCCACCATGAGGTTGGACCCCAGGGCTCTTCTCTGGGGAAGAGAGGCTGGAAATTAAAGCCCTTTGTGCAGCCCACAGTAAAAGCCCCTTGAACCCAGCACATCTTCACTCTTGAGTGACTCAAGACCACCAGTGCCTCTGCTTTTGGGGCTCCCGTGTTTCGTGTAGGTGCCAGGACAGAGCTGAACCACTTTGTGTCCCTGCCACAGTGATGTCCCCCGTGCAGGTAAGAACTGGGGCCGCTGGAGGGCAGAGGTGTGGGAGGGGAGATCAAATACTGCAGGCACGGGTGGTAAAAGCCCTTCTCGCAGAGGCAACACCTGAGCAAGGGAGCCCCAAAAAGCTTCAGCTGCCGGAGAGAAGAGAGTGGCCAAGAAGGAGCCCAACGTTTAGACTGCAGTATGGCCAGGGGTTGAATAAAAGCATCCCACACCTTGGTCCTCTTGGATAAAACGTACGTTGTTTTGTAACTTGTCTGCAGACATTTTTCCCCTCATGAGCTGGGAATGGGCGCTTGGAGCCCAGAAACCAACCCCAGCCTGGGCTGCATCACAAGAAGTGTGGCCATGGGGCCAGGGAGGGGATTCTGCCCCTCTGCTCTGCTCTGCTCAGACCCCACTTGCAGGGCTTCGTCCAGCCTTGGAGTCCCCAGCGCTTAAAGGACATGGAAGTGCTGGAGCGGGGCCAGAGGAGGCCACAAAGATGATCCAAGGGCTGGAGCAGCTCTGCTATGGGGACAGCTGAGAGAGTTGGGGTTGTTCAGCCTGGAGAAGAGAAGGCTGCAGGGGGACCTTATAGCAACTTCCAGGACCTGAAAGGTGCCTATAAGAAAGCTGGGGAGGGACTTTTTATAAGGGCAGGTAGCAACAGAGTGAGGGAGACTGGTTTTAAACTTGAAAAGGGGCGATTTAGACTGGATATTAGGAAGAAATTCTTCCCTGTGAGGGAGGTGAGGCTCTGGCCCAGGTTGCCCAGAGAAGCTGTGGGTGCCCCCTCCCTGGCAGTGCCCAAGGCCAGGTTGGACAGGGCTTGGAGCAGCCTGGGCTGGTTTTGGGTGTCCCTGCCCATGGGGGTTGGGACTGCTGAGCTTTGAGGTCCTTTCAACCCAAACCAAAACCATGGTGTGATTCTGTATTTTTTTTCACGTAGATAAGCAGCCAGTGGGGAGTAAACATCCTTCATGTCTCCCCTCGCTTATCCCAACCTGTCTGGTTGCACTGATGCAGAGGTTTGGTTTTTTTTAAGGGAGCCAGAGCTTGGGATGAATTTGGGTTTTTAATAACTGTTTTGTGCCCAGCTTGGGTCTGGTTGGTCGGGCACATTCCTATGAGCAGCGCTGGCAGCCCTACCTGGGCTGATTTTTCACAGAATCACAGAATCATTCAGGTTGGAAGAGACATCCAAGATCAAGCCCAACCTCAACCCAACCCCACCGTGCCCACTAAACCATGGCCCCAAGTGCCACATCCACCACTTCTTGAACCCCTCCAGGGATGGGGACTCCACCACCTCCCTGGGCAGCCCCTTCCAGTGCTTGACCACTCTTCCAGTCAAGAAATTTCCCCCTCAGATCCAATCTAACCCTCCCCTGGTGCAACTTGAGGCCCTTTCCCAGCACTTGGCTGTGGAACAGACCCATGGCACAGCAGTTAAGCTCATATTCCCTTGCTGCTCCACTCATGGTAATGATTTTGCTGCTCGCCCCTGAGCCCTCGTAGGACCCGTGGTCACGCCACTCTCCCTGTTCCTTCCTGCCCAAAACCTCCCTGTGATGCCCAGAGGGTGCAGTTTTGCTCACACGTCAGTTTATGCACAGGGATGGGTGAGCACACACCTTTTTTATCCAGGAACTGCAGAGCACGACAGGGATCAGACGCGGTTTTCATGTGCTGTCATGGCAGCCTCGTGGCTGTCTCGGTGCTGAAAGTCACTGCCTGAAAGCCTGAGATGAATCCTGTCACCGCACTGGATTTCACAGAATCACAGCATGGTTTGGGTTGGAAGGGACCTCAAAGCTCCCCCAGTCCAACCCCTCAGGGTCAGGGACACCCAAAACCAGCCCAGGCTGCTCCAAGCCCCGTCCAACCTGGCCTTGGGCACTGCCAGCGAGGGGGCACCCACAGCTTCTCTGGGCAACCTGGGCCAGGGCCTCACCACCCTCACAGGGAAGACTTCATTACATTCATCTTCACCTTTTCTTTTCCCTGGATAACATTAATCGCCAACCTCATTCAGCCAGGGGCACCTGTAACGCGGTGAGGCCAGCGCAGCAGCTTCCAAGCAAAGCAACATCAGCAGAAACAGGCGGTTCACTGGCAGAACCTGGTTTTATTCTGTTTTAACCTCAGCCTTTTTTGTCCTGCAGTTCAAGTCCTTGTTGCTGTTAAAACGTACACGTGATCTGTACACAGTTGGGGTGTTTCTGGGTTGTGACAATTATTATTATTATTAATTTTTTTTCCACAAAGCAAGATTTTACTCTGTTCCAAACAACAGAAGCCACAACATGACAGACGCCTGCATGTCATTTTACCCACGCATTTTTTTTGTTTTTTTACACATGCAAGTCCTTCGGTAACTTTCCGGCGCCTCGGAAAACATTAGAAGCACGACGATTTCAAGCATTATCTGGAGAGAGAAGAAAAAAAAAAAGGTGTAGCAAGAGCTGGGTTTGTTCTGAACAGTTTGAGGGTAAACGCCAAGGAAACCGGGCACAGGCAACCGCCCTTCGTCACCAGCGGAAGGGTTTTCTGTTTGCATAGTGAAGAGCCAACGCTAGAGCCGACGCTTCGTGGTGTTTTTAGACACAGGGAAGAGGAAGGTTCGTGTGGGACGCGCGCGGAGCATCCCGGCTTCGGCACCGTACTTCAAACCCACGGGGATGAACCTCGGGGCTCCATCGCATCACCGTCACGGCCAACAGTCGTCGGTTTGTGTCGATGGGCGAGAGGGTTTTCCCGCGCACGGGACAAGCTCCTGTTGCCGGATAACGGAGAGAGGGCACAGGGGGCTGGTGGAGGGCGCGGGAGGAGCCCTGGGGTCTGTGCTTTAAAGGCTTGGTTTGAAAATCGGCGATAAGTCTTTAAGGCTTCGACCTCCACCCCCTTTGCTTCCGTGTAGAAAAGAAGCGCTCGTTCAAGCTACAACTTGGTGAACTGCTGTGCACTACGTGTACAACAGCGTTTGAAAATACTGACACAGAACTACAGAATACAATCATCTGGCACCGTCCCTTCTTTTGGCACTTTTCCTTCATTTAGCTCATCTCACTGACTCCAAACACCGAACTTTCCGGGCGGCTTTTCCTGGGCACAGAAAGCTCTGAAGGGTCAGAAAAGCAACTTTCCAGAGTCGGTGGCATCTTTGGCAGACGAGGTCCCTTCTGTCGTCAAGCCGACCCTGGCCCTTCCAGTGCTGCAATCTCAACCTGGTTTGGTTTTTCTCTCGCAAGAGAAGACAGCTCCACATTTTGGGAGGAAGCTGGCGCTGTCATCCATACAAGGACCGCGTTACATCGCGGAGAGAAGGCGGCTGCAGAAAGGAGCAGGGTTAGAAATGACTTTTGTGTCGGCGTAAAGAAATACTTGGGTTTCATCTCGGAGCCTCTGCAGATCTTGTGCTGCAGGCAGAGGTCAGCGAAGAGGTATTTGACTCCTCAGCTGTGGCAACGGAAGCGTCGCAGCCGACCTTTCACGGGTGGAGGCCGGGAATTCCTGCGCTTTGCCGTGTAATTATGTACATTAAGAGCGTTAAATTAATTAAACATTCATCCTCAGCTTCGCGCCGCTTCGAGTCTCAAAGCCGCCGCCGCCGCCACTGCCACGGGTGGATTTCAGCCACTTCGGCGAGCTCTGGAAGAGGGTGTGATGGTTTAGTTGAGCGGGCTGGAGAATGACCCGTGGCAACCAGATGGAGAAGGGAAGGTAAAAACGCAGCTTCACGGGCCCAAAACCCAGCGGGCACATGGGAAGAGACCGATCCCACCCCGACGCTTTGGGGACGCCACGTCCCAAGGTCTTCAACGCGGATGCGACGGAGCCGTGAAGATGCTGGGGGAGCCGAGTGGCGCTGCCGGGACCCGGGCTCTGTGTTTCGGAGGGTGCCAGCTGCCCCATGAAGTTTGGGAAGCCGGGGGTGCGACGGGTCCCGTTAAGCTCTATTCTTTTTTTTGGCTGGGGACAAGCTCCAGCTCAGGCATCGCCTCCCGTGCTTACGCCCGGCTTGGATTTAGAGAGAGGAAATGAACACACAAAACCCTAAATATTTATGTCATTATTTCTTTTTTCCCCAAAGAAAAGATTTAAGACGCCTGGCCTGGTGCTTTGGGACTGCGAAATCGATTTTAAGAGGGGAAAGAAAGGATACATTCAACGTGTAAATGGAATTTTTCGGGGGTTTAGGCTTGCTTGGAGAGTGCCCAGCCTGGAGCAAACGCTGCGAGAAAGAAGGAGAAGGGGATCTGTAAAAATAATCCTCAATCGAAAATAATTCTACATCTAAATGCACTTGGGAAGTGCCCTCTTTTGCTCCAGATGCTGGGGAAAAACTGACTTAAAGCTGTGGGTTTCCCTCACTGTAAAGGGCAGATCCAGGCCACCGTGACTCCCCTCCGCACCGCTCCTCAAGGCTCCGATCCCTTCATTCTCCTTCCAATTCGCAGCCGGGCACAGGAGCAGGATTCGGATTTAAGGTACGACTTTAACCATCCGGTAGTTTGTGTGTTGAGGAGATACAGAGCTAGATAAGAGATAAATATATTCTGGCATCATCGCTCGAAGATTTCTCAAAATGAAAGCGTCAATCTGTTGAAATATAGTATTTAAAATATATAAATTTTATCCATTAAAATATAAGATTTCTTCTTCTTCTTTTTTTTTTCCCCCTAAAAAAAATAATAATAAATCCAGTTCAAATTAGGAAAAAAAAAAAGCGCCAGGGTCCTTGCAGTTTTGCAAATGTGCCAGGAGAGGAAAGCAGGTTTTTTTTTTTGGAGGGGTCTTTTTTAAACCATTGAAGAGGGAGAAATTCAACCATTTTTTTTAAGATTGTGAAATATATATATGTATATATTTCATATATCTATCTCTATATATCTATATCTATATAGATATAGATGCAATTCTCTTAGATCTCTTTAAAAGCATCGTCTGTCCTCCCTTTGCACCACGGGTCACGGCCCAGCTCTGTGACCACTTCAGTTACATCCCAAAAATGCCAGCGAAATCCTTAACGCCGCAGCCTCCGTCCTCAACCAAGGTCCCCACTGAACACACTGCAAGGCAGCTTTCAGCTGATGGGGTTTGTTTTTTTTTGTTTTTGAGCCCAGTTACTGGAAATAATGAAGACATTTTGGCCAAGTGCTGGCAGGGGCTGCCCAGGGAGGTGGTGGAGTCCCCATCCCTGGAAGGGTTCAAGAAGTGGTGGATGTGGCACTTGGGGCCATGGTTTAGTGGGCATGGTGGGGTTGGGTTGAGGTTGGACTTGATGATCTTAGAGGCCAATTCCAACCTTAATGAGTCTATAAATTATTGTGCTGTTAACGGATGATGGGGCAGAGCTTTACAAACACCAAGAGCCCAGAGGTTGGGCTGCCACCAGCGGCCACATATGGGCAGCCAACACACGCTCCAGGCCCTGAGCCACCTCTGCTCCAGGCTCCCGTGCTCACCTTTATGCCTTTAAGTGGAAATTTTTAGCTCTCTTGTGCTTTCCAAGTGGTTTGAAGCTGGGGACAACCCTGGAGCAAGGGCAGGGCTCCTGTCCCAGCTTTACCACAACCCATCAGGTGCTCGGGAGAGGATGGTGATGCGTCACAGATACCTCGGGATGCCTCCTCAGGCGCTCTTGGACGTGCAAGGACAGGTCCTGGGTGTGCTGAGAGATCTCTTAACTGAGCCAGGGTACACGGCAGCAAGGGGAAAAAGCCTTCCCAAAAATCACCCAGCCATGTTTCCCTTTCTCAGCTTCAGCGTTAGCGGGGAGGAGATGAAACCCTCGCGCCTCAGAAGAGGCAGGGGTGGGAGAAAAGATGCCTTTGGCTCCCAGCTGCTCCACCTGAGCTCTCTGCTGAGTCCCTAACACGAATGTACAAGTTCCTATAAGGCTTTTCCATTAAAAAAACCAAAAACAAACCCTTATTTTTCTATCTTTCTTCACTGCATTTGGCTTTCTACTTAAAAAGAGTAATCGATCAGCTGCGCTGCCGGTGCGGACAGCGAAATACATTCATTATTTTTTTTAAGTGGATTTATTTGGTGCTTCCTAGCAGGAATACAGCTCAGCCCTCAAGTCAGGCCACTCGAACACGCTGACGCCGGCAACGCTCTGACCACTGCAGCCAGCTGCAGCGTGAGGAAGGAGATGGGGAAGGTGGAGAGGAGAAGACTCTTTCCAGTATGGAAAAAGCCTGCATTCCTCTCCAAGCTTGGATTTCTCTTGGCAAGGCAAGGCTGAGGTCCCTATCCCATACCCCATGTGCTGCTCACACAACTCTCTCAGCTGGGGAACCCTATTGCATGTAGAGGCGTTGCAGTGTATTCATGGACCAGAAACCTGGAGGATTTTTTTGTTCTCTGTCTTAACTCTTTTCCTCTGTTCACCTGAAAGGACTCTGGCTTCTCTCCAAACTGGACCTACAAACGTCTCACCGCCAAAACGAACAAACAAACCCAATGGTTGTGGGTGGAATTATGCCCCCAAAAAATAGTTTTCCTATGAGATAATCTGATAAACCTCATCGTCCTCTAGAAAGGCAACATCGTCCGGCGGTGCTACTTCGCACCCAGAGTGCTCTTCGACCGCAGCAGATACCGATCGACTCTGACTTTCCTCCTATCCACCGTCCTGTTCTCGCTGTCGAAAATGCGCTGCAGATGCAGGGCCAACCTCCTGTCCTCCTCCTCCTGCTGGAGCTTCTGCTCCATCTCCCGTACCAAGTGATCCTCCGGGGCCAAACCCACCTCCATCGCCGGGTGCCGCAGTCTTTTAACAGAGCCGTTGTGCTCCAAGTGCTTGGTTTTGCAGCGCCTCTTGCGGCCCCGTCGCAGCGACGGGGGCTGCTCCCCGATGATGTTCTCCACGGAGTTGCAGGTGCTGTTCTGCATGTTGATCAATTCGCTGTTGTTCAGGCATTTCAGCTGCTTTTTCCCAGAAGCCTTGACGGGAACTCCTAGGGTGCCGTTGTCCGGCAGCGATGCGCTGACGCCCATGAGTCTCCTGCTCAGCATTTTCGGGCCGAGGCTAAGACAGGATTTGTCCATGAATGCGTTCACTTTTAGGTCAGGGACTTCGGCCGCTCGTGCATTTAGGGAGGCGACGTTGGATTTGGCAGCCGGTTCGGCACCGCTGTTGTCTTGCGTTAAGGCTCTGTTCTTCTCGCTCCCTTTTCCCACCTTCGTTTCACTGATGGAAGGGAAGAAATCCAGCTCGGGGCGAGGGTCTCCCTGGAAATCCTGGCTTTGCGGCTGCTCTTTAGTGCAAGTGCTGGGGTTGGCGGTGTCGGGAACTGTGACATCTTCCCCGGGCTCCGAAGCCGAGGACGTAAGGGTCGCTTTCGAGAGAGTCTTTTTGATTTGGCGCTCCTGAAATATCTGCTCCCATTTTTTCAGTATCCTCGGACTGGCCTCGTAGGTGGTTGGTTTCTGCAGGCTGCGGTTGAGGTTTCTCGGGGTTGACTTGATAATGAGAGGGCTCAGGACTCTGCCGTCGGGAAGTCTCTTTGGAGGGGTACACGGGGAACAGACG
>NW_010184822.1:0-8027 GCF_000695765.1 Mesitornis unicolor | reverse complement strand
CCGAGATGCTGTCGTTGCTCTCAGGGCTGATGGATCGCTCGGGCTTGTGCAGGGCCGAGAGGGATGAAACGGGGTTGAGAACCGGGCGCTTCTCCGCCGTCAGGTCCGGGGCGGAGAGGCAGCGGTAGTTTTGAGTGGACGACAGAACTCCAAGCAGCGGCGTTGAGGTGCTGTTGATGGGTGGCACCTGCAAGGAAAGGCAGCACAGCTCAGAAAGGTTGTCATTGAGAAGAATACAGACAAGCCTATAAAATATATATAGAAAATATATTCCAGAGAAGTAGTGGTCAATAGCTCCATGTCCAGATAGAAGACAGTGATAAGTGGTGTCCCTCAGGGGTCTGTACTGGGACCAGTGCTGTTTAATATCTTCATTAATGGTATTAATGGGATTGAGTGCACCCTCAGCAAGGTCTGAGGATGCCAAGCTGGGTGGTGAGGTCAATGTGCCAGAGGGAAGGAGTGGCCCATCACCTCAGAGATGTGTAGCGGGGTGATCGCTGGGGCCAACTTGGTGTGTCCAGGGGGGATTTTACCATTTTCTAAGCAACACGGAATCCCAGCATGGTTTGGGTTGGAAGGGACCTTAAAGCCCCCCCCCAGTCCAACCCCCCATGGCAGGGATATCCAAAACCAGCCCAGGCTGCTCCAAGCCCTGTCCAACCTGGCCTTGGGCACTGCCAGGGAGGGGGCACCCACAGCTTCTCTGGGCAACCTGGGCCAGGGCCTCACCACCCTCTCAGGAAATAATTTCTTCCTAATATCCAGTCTAAATCTCCCCTTTTCCAGTTTAAAACCATCACCCCTTGTCTTGTAACTCCATGTCCTTGTAAAAAGTCCCTCTCCAGCTTTCCTGTAGGACCCCATTAAGTGCTGCAATAAGGTCCCTCCAGAGCTTTCGCTTCTTTTCTCCACGCTGAACAACCCCAACTCTCTCAGCTGTCTCCATAGCAGAGCTGCTCCAGCCCCTGAGCATCTCCCCAGCCTCCTCTGGACCCGCTTCAACAGCCCCTTTTCCTTCTTATACTGGGGGCTCCAGAACTGGATGCAGTACTCCAGGTGGGGTCTCACCAAAGCAGAGCTCTGCTCACATTCCTCAAAATGTGGGATCCTTTTGCTCCTTATGGGATCTCTGGCGCTGAACTCTCCCCTTCTCCATCTGGGATGAACCCGAGCCCAAAAAGGAGGGGTGTCAGCAGCAGGAGGCGGCACATCCCTGCAAGCAGCCCCGGTGGGGCTGTTTTCAGGCTGAAAACTCACAGCTCTCATGATCTAAGCCAGAGAAGCTCATGGGAAAGGAGGCAGAGTACAACCTCAGAGACAGAGATTGGTTTTTATTGCGAGCTGCAAGGAAGTGAGTGGCCCCACGGTGGTAACACAGCACCAGCAGTGCTACAAACAAGGGATTTTATTTCTCCAGATTACCAGTGCTCTGTAACCTCAGATATGTCCTGGTTTGAGCTAAACAGAACTGATTTTCTATTCAGTGATTTGACTTTTCAGCTCAGTCTCTTCTAAGTGGCTGAACTTGCTGAAACCAGCAGCACAGTTTTCCAACAGTGTGTGCTGCTACAAGTGATAAAACTTGCATGTGATGGAAACATGGCAAGGCCACTGTCTCACCATGGGTGCTGTAACTGCGCCTATGGGGAGGAGCAGACCCAAACCTGACCAACCAGGTATTGCACCCCACACACGCCATACTCAGTGGAAAGCCCAGGGATCACCAGGGTCTCGACCCTTCCATCTTGGACCCTTCCTTCCCTCTCCACCCCTGCAATGACCCAAGGCCCAGCAGACCCTGCTGCTTCAGCTGCCTCTGATCCTGAGCCCTGTGTTCCTGCATCAGCTCCCACTGCTGCTGGGTCCACACTGGGACTTTTCCAGTGCTTCCAGAGCCTCTGGGGACATCATCGTCATTGGGAGAGGATTTTATATTGGTTTTGTAGATATATTTGTACATATCTGTAGATATTCCATTATTTTCCTATTTACATTCTTATCCCGTAGTATCAGTATTATTGTTTCATTAAATCTGTTAGTTTTATTTTCCAACCCATAAAGTCTCTCTCCCTTCTTCTCTTTTCTCTTCCCTTCTCGAGAGGGAAGAGGGATTAATAGAGAGCGTCTGTCCAGTACTTAGTGGCCAGCCCAGCCCTAAACCACGACAGATAAGAACATTTACACATTGAAACCCTGTGTGTTTCCAGCCAGTACCTTGGTTTTATTGGCTGGGGCTGACCTCTGTCTGCTCTTTGATCTCTCTTGAATGGTGTCGTTGCAGCTCCGACTCCTTTCCACCTTGGCGGTTAAGTTCCTGAAAAGCAGATGGGTGAGGAGAGATGGTTCACGGCCTTAGGAGCCTGCGGGGGAGGCATCGGCCATGGCAGCCACAAATGCCTCCTACAACCCTGGGGTTAAAGGGATCCAGGAATCTTGGATCCGATGCCTCCGCCTCCGGCTTAGAATTAATTGAGGTCAGGGCTAATGACGATGCTGTGGAAACCTCTGCGCTCCTCAGTGTTACTCAGCTGCTTCCACTGCATCGTGCTCTGATGAGCTCCTCGGGGCTGATGTTATTATCAACCAATTAGTCTAATATGTCAGAAAAAATATCAGTTATTTTAGACTGGAGCAACCGTTTTAATTAAAGCATCTCAGGTACGGTTAGAACAACAGGCAAAGAACATCTGTAATGGACATTTTGAATTAAACCTCAGCATCTTACCCTGAAAGGAAAGCAAAGGAGTAGGCACTGGTCTTGGAAACAAAAGCTGACCGATGAGCTTGCTTGCCCTGGAAAGGTTCCTCGTTCTCTGAATCCGAGAGACGCTCAGGAAACTGAAGTCAATCAAGGAAGAGTTAGCTGACGTGTACAACAAAAAGAATCACTTGGAAAATAAAGCTCTTTCTTGCAGAGATATTAAAAGATTGCAACAGCCCCCATCCTGATTACACCTAGAGGACATCAACCGAGAATTCAACCTGCAGATGCCCATGCAGCTCTATTCACTGGAGCTTTAACAGCTCAGAGGCTGGCCCCAAAAGTCAAAATAATCCAAAAATCGACATGCAGGTGTCAGTCCTTAAAGAAAGTTAATTTATTGATCAAGGACATGTGAGAAAATCCTACAAGAAAGGTACTAGGGGACATTATTCAGTACCCACGTATCAGTCTTTAAATCTTAAGAGCATTTCCCGGGGAGTCTCACAACTGAAACGAGAACGAGGCAAAATTCAGCATGAAGAATCTGTTGGGACTACATTACCATAGACCTACACTGCAGAAGAGTCATGGAGTTATGTTCATGGAAATGCATCTATGTCTGCAGACCAGGGCATTAACTGATAACATTTGTAAGAGCTGCACCTTCTGCCATGGGTAAGGTGGGTAAAAAAGGGGCCAGAAACCTCTAGAAGAACATCTGTAGACATAAAATACCTTGGAAAACAGTTGTTATCTATGTATATGTATATAGATGTATATGTGTGTATATATATGTATATATATAAATGTATACATAAAATGATCTCATGGATCTTTATAACCTGTTAGCTCAAGGGCTTTAACAAAGTCAACTCATCCTGCAGAGCTCCCTATGCCAAAGGATGAAGGCTCCCAGTTTCAGTGGGCAGGAACAGCAGTGGTTGAACTGATGTTAAAAACACTACTTCTTGTTCCAGGACTGAGTCCTAGCAGCATCTCAGGTGTCTACGATGTGAACAGGAAAGGGAAGCACAAGCTTACTTACACACTCCTGGTTCACTTTAAGCACTAGAGCTTCATCTTTTTTCGGCTGTTCTTCCATTTTCTTTTTTCCTACGTCCACATCATCCAGAATGAACTTGTGAATCAGCTCCTCGGATGCTTTTTCTTCTTGTAGTTTTTCTTCTCTCAGCTGGAAATAACGACAAAAAAAACCGCAACGTCTTTAAAATGGTTTGCGTCCTACACCTGGTTGCCAACAAGTGATTTTCCAAGAGCCTGGCCACAACATTGAATTCTGTGTCTTTATTTCTACGCTCTAGAGTAGAGCCACTGCCCCAAGTGCACATGAACCAAGGAAGCTCCAAGCTACGTCTTGCTGTGCTTCCCATCCTTCTGCCCTATTTTGCCATGCCTGTTCCATGAACTGCCGGTCCCCATACGCTCCTTGATCTTGCCCAAAGATCCCCATGTCCATTCTTGAGCTTGTGGGGAAAAGGGGGTAATAAGAAAAGTGGATTTCAGAGAAGTGCAAACACTTTCCTTCCTTCCCTCCCTTCAAAAAAGCCCCATGTGTCACTTAGTGATCCCTTTTAACCAACCAAGGTCAATCTTTAGTGTTCCCTCTTACCTAAGGAACCAAACCCCTCATTTCTGCCAAGACCTCTTTTGCTACCCCAAAACCAACAACCCCCCCTTTTCTCCTCCTTTCCACCACCTTTTCCTGACCAACAGGCACTGCAGAACATACTTGAGATCATCCCTGCCCTGGATAACATCACCCAACCATTCCCCCAGCTTGTCTCTCACCTCTTCCTCATCTTCACTTACACATAGGTTATGAATAGTCTACGTATCACGTAGATACACCAGGTTCTTCCTTCTTCCTCCACTCAACCTCTATGCATAAGTTATCCTTGTCTAGGATGAGAAGCCTGACCTTTGATGGACAGATCACCATCACACCGATGAACCACGGCTATGGCTAAGTACTAGGAATGCAAACACTTGTGTTTATTCTTTGTTTATTTGAGTGTAGGCATCTCTGAAGCTTAAGTTTCCTCCCGTCCTCTCACAGCACTGCAATTTTTGATGCAGCCCAAATCCTGGGCTGCATCACAAGAAGTGTGGCCATGGGGCCAGGGAGGGGATTCTGCCCCTCTGCTCTGCTCTGCTCAGACCCCACCTGCAGGGCTGTGTCCAGCTTTGGAGTCCCCAACACAAAAAGGACATGGAAGTGCTGGAGCGGGGCCAGAGGAGACCACAAAGATGATCCACGGGCTGGAGCAGCTCTGCTATGGGGACAGCTGAGAGAGTTGGGGTTGTTCAGCCTGGAGAAGAGAAGGCTGCAGGGGGACCTTATAGCAACCTTCCAGGACCTGAAAGGTGCCTATAAGAAAGCTGGGGAAGAGCTGTTCACTGGGGCATGGAGCAATAGGATGAGGGGTGATGGTTTTAAACTGGAAAAGGGCAGATTTAGGTTGGATATGAGGAAAAAGCTCTTCCCCATGAGGTGGTAGATCAGTGGCACAGGTTGCCCAGAGAGGTGGTGCAGGCCCCATCCCTGGAGATGTTCAAGGCCAGGCTTGATGGGGCTGTGAGCAACCTGATCTGGTACCAATGTCCCTGCTGAGCGCAGGGGTTGGACTGGATCAGCTTTAAAGGTTCCTTCCAAGCCAGCACATTCTGTGATTCTATGAATTTCCCCCTCACCTCCAGGCAGAGCGGGGCTGCAGGACCCAGTGCCCTGCGGTAAAGCTGAAGGCACCTGCAGGCAGCTCGAGCGCTGATCCTACAGCCCTGCAAATAAAGGCGATGCTGCAACAACTCCTCATTCTTATAAAAATATTCAGTATTTTTCTTCCCTGCCACAGGAGGGCAAGAAAAAAAAAAAGCATGGACATGTGGATGACAAAGAAAACGGTGTTCACGATGCATTACACGAAAAGCACGTCATGATTTTCGGACTGGGGAGGACCCAAATCCTACTGAATCCAAACCCCCAGAGACGAGGAAGAGAGAAGGTAGAAACCAGGAAAATAAACCCCACTGTTTGGCTGATTGTGGGTGTTCAGCAATGGTTTGCCAAGACTAGTTTGACTTCTCTTTTCGAGTTGTTTTAAGATGTATCTTTACACTCCTGCTCTATTAATAATGTCAAGCGATAACTACGACGCAGCGTCTGACTAATAGAGATTATGGCCACGTGATGCTGACACGATGAACAGTCTGCTGTACCTTTCAGGAACAACATTTCTCTACTTGAAGGAGCTTTTTTTAAGCATCTGAAAAACAAGTTCACATTGAGATTTATCATAAAGATGACTTTTTTTTGGCCAGCTGAATTAATATCCAATACTTGTGTCCCTTCTGTATTTCTCACTTGGAAGCAAGGTATATGGAAATCTTCATTTTTTCTGTCTAACTTCTAAAATTATACTCAATTCCCAAATCTAAAGCCACAAACATATGTAACAAAACAGAGGAATATTTAAGGATTTGGGGCAAGCCCTTGGCACACTTAATGTGAGGTGCAAGCACAAGCTCTGCTGACACTGAACAGTGACTAAAGCAGCAACAGGATCCTAATTAATGGGATACAACAAGGAACTTAGATCCAGAATTCAGGCTGCAAACCAGGACACAAAAAAAAGCAAACTCTAGTGATAAAATTCATATTAGTTTTAAATATATATACATAATTTTACGTAGCCTAATGTCAATTATCTGTCAAAGAATTTGCTGACAAATGTGGCAATGCTGTGCTGGGACATGAGGATCAGAAACTGAAACAAGCTGGTGCGAAACACCTACTTTGGGAGAAATATCTTACATTATCTATTATCAGATATATGAAATATGAGATATGGTATATGATATATGGTATATATGATATATGGTATATGGTATGTGACATATGACATGGTATATGGTATATGATAGATATATGATATATGATACATGATATATGATATATGATACATGATATATGATATATGATACATGATATATGATATATGATACATGATATATGATATATGGTATATGGTATGTGACATATGACATGGTATATGGTATATGATAGATATATGATATATGATACATGATATATGATATATGGTATATGACATATGGTATATGATACATGGTATATGGTATATATGATATATGGAATATGGTATATGACATATGATATATGGTATATGATACATGGTATATATGATATATATGATATATATGATATATATGATTATGATAGATGATATACATTATATATTATATGCTATATATTGTATGCTATATATTATATATTATACGCTATATATTATACGCTATATATTATACGCTATATATTATACATTATACATTACACATTCATGAACACATTATACATTATACATTATACATTATATATTATATATCATTATCAGCTTTGAAATAGAGGATGCAGGATCATCAGCTGCTTTTAGCAGTATGGTTATCAGAAAACGCATTTTAACCTGCTCACGGCTCTTCTGGATACTGAAACTGCAGGAAGAAATGCTGCACAAGCAATCACTCATTTTTCACTCGAGAAATGACCCATTCAGGGATATAATTCTTGATGCTAACTTTAATTTCCCAAAGTTTGCTAAACTCACGTTTGCTATCTTCTCTTCACTCCATAAAGTGTCCGAGTTTGCTTGCTCCCCGTCCCTGGGCTCGCTGCGGCTGCCCATGCTGCTGGGAAGCTGCATGTCAGCACATGCCTCAGGTAGGAGTTTCCCTCCTCTCTGCGTGTAATTGCAAGCTCATGATAGAGAGAGAGTTTAACAGGATGAGTTAGGGGTTCTTTTTGTGCACAGAAATTATATCCTCCTTTGGGAAAATACAAGAGCGCCACACGCACCGCGTTAAAGAGGAAAGAAAAATCTCGCTGTCTTGCACAGACAGCAAATATTTCATCCCAATCTGAAAGGCAGAAAATCACCCGACGAGATTATCCACTTCAAATAAGAATTCTTCAGTACATCATTACGGTAACTGCTTTGTTTTCAACTGCAAAAGACTGGGAAGCAGGTCAAGAGCTGGGATTTACAAAACAGTTCCCATATGGGAGGTGTAAAAGCTCCTCTCCCTTCCTCAGGAGGGAAGCCAGCACAGGTTATCCCAGTTTCAGAGGCAAGGAAGCTGAGATGAATCCTCTTGCCTCGAGACACAGAGGAAAACCCACTTCTACACAAGCTTTGACTCCCAGACCTGAGGTCTCGTCTCTCCCTGAAGTCCAGACACACCAAGAAACTCTCATTAAAGGCAAGAGTGCATCATTGACAGTGGGACT